>NW_017675069.1:0-2665 GCF_001879085.1 Nicotiana attenuata
GGAGCCAACGGTTGGCTTTAGTGCAGAATTCCCGTTTAGTTTACTTAATCCAATAACAAATTAACTAGGACTTTTTCTTTATTATTAGAGACAAACAAAAATATAGAAAATCATAGTTGCTTTAAGATTGCCCTTTAGTGAATAAAAATGAGATGAGCCTCGCCAAATAGAACGCATAAATTGCGGGGCCCTCTTTAAATGTATATACTAAAATACTTAGAATTCGGGATGGGCCGTTTAGCGAATTTCACGGCCTTCCTCAAAGTTAATAACACCCTAGTTGCTTTAGGCCCGGCATTTAATAATATTACCTTCCTAAACTGGGGTGCACATTTATGTGACCCAAATCCAAATCCCAACAGAGTTGAAATGTGTCAAAAGCCGCGGGTGCATTTATGTGACGTGGTTCGAGACGTATTTTCACGACGTTGCAATTCTCTTTAAAAATTAATAATAAAGCGGTTTAAAGTCAAAAAGCACATAAATTAGAACATGTATTAAAATCAGATATTTAGCCATTTATAACAGTTTAAGTGACCGTGCTAGAACCACCAAACTCGGGAATGCCTAACACCTTCTCCCGGGTTAACAGAATTCCTTACTCGGATTTCTGGTTCGCGGACTGTTAAACAGAGTCAATTCTTCCTCGATTCGGGAATCAACCGGTGACTTGGGACACCATTAATCTCCCAAGTAGCGACTCTGAATGTTTAAATAATGAATCCCGTTTCGATTGTCCTTTAATTGGAAAAACTCCTTTTATTATACTATTCCGGGGGTGTAGTAAGAAAAAGGGAGGTGTGACAGTTTCTTTTGTTATTCCTGATATTCCGTTTAATCTGCTGCCCCATAAGCATGTTCCCCTCCCAGTTTTAATTGTTTACTTTCCGCTATTATTTTGTCGTACTTGTATATATATTTGCACAGGTTTATCTGGTAGTGTGGTCTAGCCTCGTCACTACTTCGCCGGGGTTAGGCCAGGCACTTACCAGCACATGGGGTCGGTTGTGCTGATGCTACACTCTGTGCATCTTTTTGCACAGATCCAGGTGTTGGAGCAGCATTTGAGTAGCAGTAGCATTTTCTGGGAGCGAGCTTTCAGTCCAGGGACATTCGAGGTAGCCCTGCTGACGTCCGCAGGCCCAGAGTCCCTTTCTATTTTATTCAGTTTGTTATCATTTGTACCGAAGCAGACAGTTCTATGTTTCATTCAAACCTTGTATTTAGTATTCTCTAGTCGTTCGTGAGTATTGTGACACCAGTCTTGGGTAGAGGATTTTGTTAAACTTTCGCATTTCTTCCGGTTAATTATATTTGAGACTTCCGCTTTATCAGATTATGTTTTGTTTTCATTAAATGGACAATAATTGCTAAAAGAAGTAAATTGAGTTGGCTTGCCTAGCTCCTATTAGTAGGCGCCATCACGACTCCCGAGGGTGGGGAATCCGGGTCGTGACAAACACAAGCAGATCATACAACAAACTAAAAAAAACTCTCATGCTTCAACATCTTCATATCAGTTCAATTTTTTTTCCAGTTTTCATTTCTCAACCAACATGGTTACAAGGAGTGTACCTGGAGATTAAAAGGAGAAAGAAGAGTGAGGAAATAGGAACAACAACAGAACAGTAACCTCAGCAAATCAGCTTAGACTAGAATTTTTTTTGAAACAGTACGCAACAAAGCCATTAAAGAGGAGACAGCACCAATCTAAAGCCCAGAAATGCTGTGTAATTGTCTAAAACCCAGTTTTAATCAACCAAATCCCCAGCAATCTTCAAATTAGACTCGATTTCAAACCACTGTGAATTCAGCCAATCAACACTACTTCATAATCAGAGAAACTCCAAAATCACTAAAATGATTTCAATGAAACAATTTCTAGCCCTTTTTTTTTGATTTTTTTTTTCTGAAAAAAACTTTTTACCTCTGAATCCCTAGAGAACAATATAACTATGTAGCCTTTTTTGATTCTTTTAGCTCTCTATATCTCTCAGATTTTCAGAATGTCCCCAGGCTGCCTTTCAAGGCAAGAAAACATGCCTTTATATGCAAGGCAATAGGGCAAACTTCAGATTTTAGTTTTTATATTTTACCCCTTTTTGAATTTTCATTTTTGCCCAGCTAACCTCTAATTATTGACTTGCTACCCAAGTTTTAATAACCACACATCTGGAATTTCACTCAGGCCCCTCATTAGAAGCTTCCTAGGCTGTTATCAAAGATTCCCTAACCTAGACTATCCAAACTACCCCTCAACACCCTGTTTATTACCCCTTAAAACCTCAGACCAAAAATGGGTCGAAGTGGTCCTATAACCTATGCCCAATTTGGGCAGGCTATTCTTAGCCAAATGGATCAGAGATCCCAAAGCCCAATCAGCACAACTGCCCAATATGCTCTGTGAGCAACTGAGATGGCCCTAATCCAATTAAAAAGAAAAACCTAAACAAAATGATTTATTAACTAGTGAACCTTGACTACATTAACAAATCAAAACCAAAATAGTTAATATATTAAATGCACTAATTGCAGCAAAAGATTTAAGACTAATCATGCACAAAACAAGTCTGAATAACGATTAAATACAGAGGAATCAAAGAGAAATGAACAGAAGATAACAGAAACAAACAAAAGAAAAAGAGAAAATACCTAAAAACAAAAT
>NW_017675069.1:5837-6117 GCF_001879085.1 Nicotiana attenuata
GCGTCTCAATGACTCAAACTAGGAAGTGCGTCTCCTATGAATGGACTCTCAATTTAGGAAGTGCATCTCCTATGGGTGAAACTTCAATGACTCAAACTAGGAAGTGCGTCTCCTATGAATGAACTCTCAATTTAGGAAGTGCGTCTCAATGACTCAAACTAGGAAGTGCGTCTCCTATGAATGGACTCTCAATTTAGGAAGTGCATCTCCTATGGGTGAAACTTCAATGACTCAAACTAGGAAGTGCGTCTCCTATGAATGAACTCTCAATTTAGGAAGT
>NW_017675069.1:6132-11607 GCF_001879085.1 Nicotiana attenuata
AAGTGCATCTCCTAAAGGTGTAACTTCAATGACTCAAACTAGGAAGTGCGTCTCCTATGAATGAACTATCAATTTAGGAAGTGCGTCTCCTATGGGTGAAATTCAACTTGACTCAAACTAGGAAGTGCGTCTCCTATGAATGAACTCTCAATTTAGGAAATGCGTCTCCTATGAATGAACTCTTAATTCCTGAAAGACCCAGACTAGGAAGTGTGTCTCCTAGGGGTAAACTCTTAATTTAGGAAGTGCGTCTCCTAAACAGTATAACCTGAAAAACCTAGACTAGGAAGTGCGTCTCCTAGAGGTGAAACTTCAATGGCTCAAACTAGGAAGTGCGTCTCCTATGAATGAACTCTTAATTTAGGAAGTGCGTCTCCTATGAATGAACTTAAATGAACCAGACTAGGAAGTGTGTCTCCTAGGGGAAAATCTCAATTTAGAAAGTGCATCTCCTAAGCAAAATATAATTTGGAAGACTTAGACTAGGAAGTGCATCTCCTACGGGTAAAACCATCAGTGACTCAAACTCATATGATCCAAACTAGAAAGTGCATCTCCTAAGGGTAAAATCTCAATTTAGGAAGTGCATCTCCTACAACAAAATATAACTTGAAAACCCTGACTAGGAAGTGTTTCTCCTAGGGGTGATGTGTGATCTTCTCAATAGCCTTTGCGTAAGCAGAATTGGGGCGTTACACCTGAAATTTCAGGCTTCCAATCTTTGATATGAACATAGCTTCCGTCCCTGTTTCAGACAAAGAAAACTTGTGAGTTTAAGCATGGTGGTTGGTTTGTGGCCTTGACTTTGCGGTGACTGCTCCTTCACTTGCCATGATAACTTTGATTTCACCTTGAAAGACGTTGCTTGCCTATTGACTAACCAATTTCTTTGCCACCCTTATCACAGAAAACACCTCTTCTCCGTTCAGACCCAATACCCTTTATCCGTTGCATTGCTCATGAACTGACATTTACCAAACCTTTTTATTTCACATGAATCCCAAAGCACGTCAATTGCCACCCACTCAGTGTGTATGCTGTTCTTTCTTGACTCGAACCCCTGGTCCTGTCCTTGAGGTCTACGGCCCCCTCATTTGCCATGATAACTTTGATTTCTGCTTGGAAGACCTTGCTTTTGTCAATCTTGCCACAGAAAATGCCTTTGATCCATTCACCTAACACCCTCCATCTGTTGCATTGTTCATGAATTGATATGTACCAAGCCTTTGTATTTTGCACGAATCCCAAAGCATATTGATTGTTACCAACTCAGTGCGCTTGTTGTTCTTTCTTGACTTATGACACTTTGATGTACTAGCCAGATCCCGTTTTGTGCAATTGGAAAGCTGGTGGCAAATTTTAAAATCATTTCTCACTTGTTATGACCGAATTGACTCGGGAATAGGAAGTAAACAAGACAAAAGGAACAGAGTAGAGGACAATGGAAAGAGATGATTACTAACAAGAAAACTACAAAGTAGAAACCTATCAGATGTGGATACTAACTCTAATGACCATGACATGCACCTGCAGCCTATTTTGTTAAGAAAACCTGATGTTCAGCTCTTGTTGTACCTTTTTGCCGTGAAACCGGGCTTCAATGCTCCGCTTATCCAATCTGTTTCACAATCCTTATTCGTCTTGTAGTGCCCGAAGGATTTTCACCATCAAGCCTCTCTCATTTTGGTCTTTCTCTCAACTCACTGTCGCCTTATGGTGCCCGTGAAGGTTTTCACCAATATGACTCTCTCATTTTTTTATTTCTCTCAGCTTTCATCGCCTTGCGGTACCCGTGAGGGCTTTCATTAATAAGACTCTCTCATTTTTCATTTCCCTTGTTTGGACCGGAGTGTTGCCCCTGATATGAATCATCTCTACTTGCTTGACTTGGCATTCTTCGAAGACTGGTCGGAAGGTCTTTCTTTGGACCGTAATGTGGGCTTTTGGATGGGGTTAGAAAGAAAGGGTATCAAAGGCTCAAAAAAATTCAGACGGGTTCAAAATTACAACTTTTGGAATCAGATTTCTCATAACAACCACAACTTCTGCCCCAGTTTCTTGCTTGGGGACTTTTGGATTTTTATTTTGGTGAGACCGAATCGTGAGGCTTCCTACGTATCCTTAAAAGGAATCAGGTCGAACGTAGTTCATGTCATAGAAATTACGTTGTTGTTGTGACTTTTTCTTTCTTTTCCTTCCATTTTCTCTTCTTTTCTTTTCTTTCTTTCTTTTGCCTTTTCTTCTTCTCTTTTTTTTTCTTTTTCTTTTTCTTTTCTTCTTCTTTTTAATTTTCATTTTTTTTTTCTCTCTTTTCCTTTACTTATCCTCTACGCTTGCATTTCTGAACTTTGCTACTGATTCCAAAAGAGGGGTATGAAAGAAAATAAATAAGGTTCAAAGGGGTAACAAAGGATAAAGTATTTAGATAGCAGAACAAAATGCCTTCGTCATTTCAATCTTCAAAACATGCCAAGTACAAACAAATACAATTAAAAAAACTGAGGAACACATTTATAACATCTTTTGATTGTACCAGACTTGATAACTATATCCACACATTCGCCTTCTACGTCTGTTGAATACAAAGCACCATTGGACAACACTCTCACTCCCCTTACCACGAACAGCCCATGCCAATTTGGCAAACTTGGCTTTAGCTTCAACCCGATGCGGCATGATCCATTTCAATAGGGTTTCTTTATGTTCTATCTGCCCCAGTTTCACACAATTCGGGCTCGAAATGATCTCAAAGTGTCCAAATCTGTTCTTATTTCCCTCAAGTGCCCCTATCATCTTCAAAATTGTTTCAATGCTTCATGACTATCTTTTTGAGCCCAGCCCGAGAATTACGCATGCATGTCATGTCACTAGAGCCAACAGGAAAAGAACTGTGGAAAGAAAAGAGAATTAAGCAAAAGAAAATGACTAGAAATAACAGAAAACAGGAAATCGTTTTAGACAGACGGTAAAACGGTTCGAACTACAAGACAGGCAAACTAGACTGGGGTTACAACCCTGGAACAAACCTAGACAGCACTAAACGAGCTACTACGACTAAACAAACCAAGCAAAATTAAAGGATAGAAGGGTTTGAGTCACAAGACAATATCTGGATTACAACCTTGAAATAACCCGGACAACAGAAATGAAAACAAAATAAACCACCAAAACTCCACTCCGGCTGACCAAGAAATTGAGCGTCTTCCCAATTACCAAGCACGGCATCTTAGCCACTAAGTTTCGCATCAATACTGCCAAGAACATTATCAACTTTAATCAACAAGTTCCCAAGAGGATTCGCATGGTCCCTGTCACTGTAATTGACCACAACTACCCCTTCTTGAATCATTCTTTCTATTTTCCTTTTCAAAGAGCGACAATCTTCAATGCTATGCCCCCGGACTTTAGAGTGGTACATGCATCGAACAGCAGGATCAAAGCCTTTCGCATATGGGTCTGAAAAATTGCTTTTGGGCACCCGTATCAACCAACTCAGTTCTGTTGTTGTCTGCCATTGCCTTTGACTTTATGTTGTAGAGAAGAGTTACCACTTCAAAAATCACAAACCAACCACCTTTCTGGTATGAACACAACAAAATGAACCCATCACGTTAGCGTTAGGGCATTTAACATAAGATAATTTCACTTTACGTGCGATGCACCTAGCCACAATTATCGGTTCTAAAATGACTTCGAGGGTACAAAGGTCAGTTAGCATCATCCCAATATGTTCATTTCAACCTCTCTCCTTTCTTTTCTTTCCTCGCCCTTCTTTAGCTCGCTTATTTTTCCTTCCCCCTTTTTCCTTTCGGATTATCACTCTTTTCTTCCCTCTCATTTCTCACATCCCATGACTTCACCTCTCTTTTTCTCTCTTCTCTCTTTTATTTTCCTTGATTTTTCTCCTTTTTTTTCTTTCCTTTTCTTTGGATAAATAAAAAAAAATGATTCGATCGAACCCTATGTAGGTTGCCTACATATCATGACCCCGCATGAATCAGATCTTTGCGTAGTTCTGGAAGATCAAGAAACAAATTGACGTTCTCTCTTTTTCCTTTTTTTTTTTACCTTAACGACTACACTGATGAGAAAATAGGGATAAAAGAAGCAAATCCCTTTTTTTTTTTTGAATTTTCTAGACTTAATGTTCTATGACCTATTCTAAACTCAAGCTTAACGGACATTTTTCTCTTTTTTTTTTTGAAGCAAACACCCTACGGAAAATTATTAAGGAAAGCCCTAGAAAAAATATATTTTTGATTCTTTTTTTTTCTTGTTATTAGGAAGAAAATCTAGAGAATAAACCACAGGAAATATTTTGAATTTTCATTTGATATCCTGATGCAAGATTTTGAAACAAGCAATGAAAAAGATAAAACAAAATATTTTTCTTCTATGTACAGTATCCTAAAGTTCTAAAAATAAAAGAGTTTTTTTTCTTTCATTTTTCACTAATTTCCCCAAGAAACACCTCAAAAGAAAATCTTTTTGAATTTTTGAATTAATACCTTAAAGAAGCTTTTAAAGAGGTACTAAAAGAAAATTCTTTTTTTTTTTTTGAATTTTGGCCCTAATATAGTAGAGGAAATATAAAAATAATTTTATTTAGATATTAATTGCTTAAAAGAAAAACAATCTCAAAGGAAATTTTTTTTCTCTTTTCTATTTCTAGAATTAGTATTCTAAAGAAAACTTCTAACGGAAATATAAAAACACAAAATTTCTTTTTTTTTTTTTTTGCTTTTTTTTGACTTGTAACACATTTCCAAATACAAAATAAGAAATACAATAACAAAAGACTCGGCAAACTTAACTAGACTATGACAAACTCTAACATCACCTGAAATGCTCGACATTACTGTACAAAACTAGAGGGTAAAAGATGATATAAAAAAAAGAACAACAAACTAGAACATAAAGAAAATCTCCTCAAGCAACTCCTGAAGTGGTCCTGATTGGATGGTCCTGGGGCGTATGTCATGCCCAAACTCCGATAAGTAAATCCATACCTGTATGAGAAAACTTAAACCAACACTATGTGAGACAATAACATTCCCTACTAGACACATGCAAGACATGATTGAGGTTATTTTTGCAAAGTGGCTTATTTGGCCAAAAGATGGCTGGAAGTGCAACATTTGGCTAAGACCCCGCAAAGCCAAGAACGTAAGATTTACTAGGAAAACCGAACTCTATGTGGGTTGCCTACGTATCACGCCCCGAAAGACGAGAATCAGGTATGCGTAGTTCGGGCAGATTGGATACGGGCGAGAATTAAAAAAAAAACAACTAACTTATAGAAAACACATTTTTTTTTCTTTCTTTTTTTTCAAAAAAATGATAAAACATGTAAAATCTCCTTGGATTTTCTTTCCTTTTTTTTTAATTTTTGTATTTTCTGTAAATGATGAAAAAGTGTAAAATCTTTTTTTTAGAATTTTTTTCAAAACTTTAATTAAAACGTATTAAAAACAT
>NW_017675069.1:12521-73344 GCF_001879085.1 Nicotiana attenuata
GCTTTTATTATTACTTTTAAAGAGAATTGCAACGTCGTTAAAACACGTCTCGAACCACGTCACATAAATGCACCCGTGGTTTTTGACATATCTTAACATCGTTGAGATTTGAATTTGGGTGACATAAATGCGCACCCGAATTTAGGAAAGTAATATTATTAAACACGCGCCTAAAGCAACTACGCGTTTGCACTTTGCGAGGGCCATGGAATTTGCTAAATGGCACGCCTCGGAATCTAAGGATCAATTCAAGATTAAATAAAATGAGGGCCATGCAATTGTCACTTTTGTTCGGCATGGCGCACCTCAATCTACTCTAAAAGAATCGTAATAAACTCCAAGCGCGCCCAGTAATAAAGCAGATAATTGAAAATTTAGGGACGTTTATTCCAAAACCATCTTGTTGTAACATATTTAAAATTAGCAAACAAATACAAATGCATCCTGCAGAACCAATTCTAATTGACATTTTACACCTCGGAATTCACCACTCCAGATCAGAAATTATGCAAACAGGCACGGCAAAAGAATCGAAATCTTTTTCCCTATTACAAGTTACAATCTTACTTTTGTCTTTATGGATGTAACATAAGATTTCACCAAATACATACAACTTATGCACATGTAACTTAATGGTACACCTGTGCCTAATGTCACAACCTCATCCTTGAATTTTAGCCAAATCTAAGTCACAGAAATACCAACAAGCTGGGACAGCCGGTATATTGGATCAACAAGACAAATAAAAGAAGTTGGAGCTGAGATCGTCGTTCAAGCTAATCTAGACATTAAATTTCTAAATATGATAAGTGATAGTTTCACTTCTACATTATCCATGAAACTTGAAATTCTACAACCAAATAAGAACAAATAATCGGTGAAAACATATTTCCTTCACACAGGTTTCACAAGGAGAAAGATAAGTAGTCATTGACATTGTGACAACACAAAACTCAAACGGAAACAGCTCCCACGCACACCACTGTGTAGACCAAAAATCCAACAGATCTCCATTCAATATCAATATATACAAAGAAGGATCATTAAAATTTAATTAAGAAATAACCTCAAAACTCCAGTAGAGGAGATCGACACCAAACCAAAACAGAGAACCGGACCGGAAACTAACGAACAGAAACTCGGTCGAACTCGAACTCGACGGCAATCGGACCCAATTCCAGTGACTCAAACCTCGACCAAAAAGCAGCTTGTACTTGAACGATTTGAGACCTATTTGCAGCTGATTTCGCTGCTTCTAATGGCTGGAGTTCGGAGTTGATTCAAGCGCATTTTCCGCTAGGATTTTGATTGGGGTTAAGGTCGTTTCTTCAGTTGAGTTTGTGTGTGACCGAACTGGAAAGGAAAGGATCATTTTCCGGTGGGTTTCAGTCAGTGAGGTATGGTAGTTACTGATTTTCTGAGGCTAGGGATGAGGGAGACGAAGGTCAGGGGGTGGGGGTCGTTTCTCTGTTGAAAAGCTGCGCAGCCTTTAAGCTCTTCAGCGTTATTTTTGTGTATTCTGTATTTTCGTCTCTGCTCCTTTAGCTGATAAGCATTAGTTTATATACATGGAATTAGGTCTAAGGTCTTTTTTTTGTGTATTTACCAATTAGTCCCTAGGTCCTTTTGTGTTAAGTCCTTAGGGTCTTTTTATTTATTTTTTGTCCTAAAGAAGAGTCTAGAAGGGTCCCTAGACCACACAATGTCTTTTAAAATAAAATAGAAATACTATGCCATGTCAAAACTAATCCTAATTAATTAAATTAAACATGAAACTATTTTTGTATTTTCGAAATTATATAAAGATAAAAATAGGGTACTATTTTTTGTATTATTTTCAAATTTATGAAAAATACATAAACTAAAATATTTTTTGTAATTTTTATTTCTGGTAATAAAATAAAGTAAAAGAGTCAAAATGAGTTGAAATAGCTATATTAGACCTAAATTAAATATTTACGGGCTAAAATATAAAAAATCTTGGGGAGGATCAAAAATCACATGTCTACAAATGGAGTGGACCTTTTGAGGTGGTGCTTGTGACTCCGTTTGGTGCTCTTGATTTAAAAAACAAAAATGGTGAGATCTTCAGAGTTAATGGGCACAGAGTCAAGCACTATCTTGGCAAGTTTGATGATAGCCACGTGGTGGCAATGATCCATCTAAAGTGATTGATGGTAACCTGCGTCGTGCCGCGACGTTAAATCAGGCGCTTCTTGGGAGGCAACCCATGTGTTTTTCTTTGGTTTTCTTCTTAGCGTAGGACTTGTTTTTGGAATAATTGGTTGTGAGAGGTGTGTAGGGATGTTTGATGCAGTGCAGGACTAAGCTGGAAAAATTTGACTCTCTCTGAAGTTTGGACCGCGGTCGTGCTCCATTTTTCGCGGTCGCGGTGGCCTTACCGCGGAGGCGGAAATTGATCGCGGTCACCGGTGCTAAAAGGTCCAAAATGGAGGTTCTCTGAAGTTTCAACCGCGGCCGCGATGCATTTTTCACGGGCAGCGGTGGCTTACCGCTGTCGCGATGCATTTTTTGCGGTCTGCGGTGGTCTCACAACAACGGCCCTTCTGAACTTCACAACTGTGGTCCGCGGTGATTTACCGCGGCCGCGGTAGGTAAGATTTTGTGGGTCCCAGGGTCTGTCTATAAATAGAACCTCAGGCATCATTTTACACTTTTCGCTCTTTGCATTCTCAAACAAAAACATTGTTCATCCATGCCCTAATCTCACAAACACGAGAAGTGAACTTCATTTGTCTCACATTTCACAATCTGGTAATTCCAATCAACCCTTAGTCTTTGATTTTGTTCTTATTTTCTTTTAAATTGATAGTTCTTACTTTTTCTTCTTCCCTTTTCTTTTAATTTAGACTTAGGGTTCCGTAGTGTTAATTAGATTAGGTTTCAATTAGTTAGAAATGGTTATTAACTACCAAGAGGGATTGATAATGTTGATATTTATGCCAAAATGCATGAAAATTAGAAACCCTAGGTGCTGAGCCCTAATTTGACTTCCGTGACCGCGGTTGATTTTCCGCTGTCCGCGATGATAAAGTTCAGAGAGGTAATTTTGAGGATCTGCGGCCGCGGTTGATTTCCCGCGGTCCGCGGTGCCTTACCGCGGCCGCACTCCTTTTTCCGCGGTCCGCGGTGAGAGTGGGTAGTCTGAGTCCCACACCATCACGGCTGCGGTGCATTTTTCATCGTTCGTGGTGCAGTCTTCGCGGCCGCGATGCATTTTCCTCGGTCCGCAGTCTGCTGTTTCAACTGATATTCTGCATTGCTTCTTTTAGTATTTGCACTAACTAATTTCAACTGATTATACTTGCAGAGAATGGTTAAATCTAGAGGAGGCGGTGACAAACAAAAGGGTAGAGCAGAGTCCTCCCGGGGTAGGGGACGAGGACAGATCAAACTGACCCCAGCATTTTGGAAGTCTATTGGGGAACTGAGGAAGAATATCAAAGCTGCAGATAGAGCTGCTTCCCAATCCAGGGGAAGTGAGTATGTGCCCTCCCAGGAGGTCTCGGAGTCTGATTCCGTGCCTACTTATTTTGTTGACTTCCTAGGAAGATTCTGCTTGAGAGATGAACCTACACCCCCAGCCTCACCTACTTCTTCTGCTGCCTCTTCTACTGAGTCGTCTGATGGCTCAGCAGCGGGTAGTGAATCTTTTGCTTCAACCTCACCTACAACTTCGTCACCTGGACAGGATCCCATAGATGATTAGGTACCGGATGAGGAGGGAGGGGGTGTGACCCAACCCGGGGGTGTGGAAAGAACTAGAAACCCTGATATGTGGAAAAGTCAGCGAGCTGGCATACCACAAGTTCCGGGATGGGTGGCCTCTAAGATCACTTATTCTTGAGCGCTAATTCATAGAGAGGGATCTTCTGCTTCACAACCCCAACGTGAAGAGGCAATTCAGGGAGCGATTGGGATGAGAATATTTCACCAGCAAGGTGTGGGATGCAAATGAGCACTTAGTCAAGGAGTTCTACGCCAATGCCTCCCACATCAAGAAGGACACAAAAGTGAGTAAGGTGCGGAATTTGAAAGTTAGGTTTGATGGGAAGACAATAAATGACTACCTGGCTTCAATGATAAAGATGAAACACTATACTTGGAAAAGGTGGAGTTGGATGAGGCATCCCGCCCGTGATTGGCATCGTACCTGGCTCTCCCAGATACCACCCCAGCGTGGTTGACAGCAGGGGTTCCTATCTTGAGGAACACCCTAAACTTTGAGGCGAAGGGTTGGGAGACTTTTGTATATAGTAGGCTAGACCCCACTACCCATGAAAACACCTTGCCGATCTCCCAGGCGATATTAGTGGTGGCTATTATGGCGGGGTTCCCTATCAATGTCGGAAATGTCATGTCAAGGGTGATCACTAGAGTGGTCAATGAGGGTGATACATCATACCCATTCCCGAACTTCCTTACCATGTACTTGGAAGATCAGGAGGTGGAGAAAAGAAACTTTGATGTCAAGGTGAAACCCAAATTGCCCTTTTCATGGTACAGCCTGAAGAGTCCAGACAACCCCAAATCCAAGGAATTCAAGGGCAAAACTACTACTTCTACTGGACGGTCTGAAGAGCCAGTAGTGGTAGTCACTACTTTACAGCCTCCGACTGCCATACCAGCTCCTGCCTCAGGACCATCTACTTCCATGCCTTCAGGAATTCCATCCTCCTCAGCATACCCATTGACAGCTCACAGGTTGAGTCAAACACTCTCCAGTATCAACAACTGGATGCATGCAGCAACTTCTAAGCTGTCTGTGCTATCTAGTTCAGTGACAGCCCAGTCAGTGCCCCCACAGCCACAGGTGCCAGCTTCGGTAGAGGAGTCTCTAAAGGAGCTTCTAGACAACCAGAAGAAGCTCCTGGACAACCAGAAGATTATAATGGAGGCTCTAGCAGTTGAAGGAAAATCACTTCAGAAGCTGAGTGAACAGACAAAGAAGTTGAGAAAGACTCGGGCCTCGAAGGAGTCGGTGAAGCAGTTGAGGGGAGAGGTAGAGAAGATGAAGTCAGTTGGAGACCTTCCTTTGGAGTTACTATTACAGGACGAGCCCCCAGCATCTGATACTGAGTAGGTTCAGGAGCAGGAGACTCAGAGGGAGCCCAAGAGGAGGAGAGTGATGCCCCGGGTAGATGATGCAGAGATTCAGCTGGAGGAACTGGAGGGAGGTATCTCTAGCCAACCACAGGCCCTCGAGACAGCTGATCCAGGTGCCCAGCCATAGGACCCCATGCAGACGGAGCATCCATAGGGAGTTCTCTTTACTCTGTATCTTTCTTTTTGAGCTTATTTTTGGTTAGTTAGCATTGAGGACAATGCTAGCTTTCATTTGAGGGGGTGGCCCTACTTTGATTTGGTAGTTGGTTTGTAAATATGACACTATTTTCCTTCTTTCTGCTTATTTTTCACTTTTGGTATGTATATAACTTTACCCTTTTATTCACTTTTCGTTATTTTTCTATCTTGGTATGTATATAAAGTTACTCTCTCATGTATATATTCATTCACCCTTATGTATATTCATCTAAACCCCCTTTTGTACATATTCAGTTTACTTTCGGCATTTTACTTCATAGCTTCTTTTGCAATTTTCCTTAATAGTATAGCTTCTTATTTTATTTAATAGCTTCTTTTGCGGCTCGTAGCTTTTTATTTTATAAGTTTCAATGATCAATAAGCATTTGGTTTTCTTAATGCCACAGTTCTTTCCAAAGGTGGAGTTTGTGTGAACCAGGTGGCTCTTCCCGATGATGGATGGCATGACAACCTTCTTAAGGGTTTGAGTCTGTTTTTCTTTTCGTTTTTGTGTAAATAGTAGTTAGTGAGCAACGGTGCCGCAGGCAAAGCTTCACTTGGGCCTAATATATTTACCTTTGACCTTATGGTTAGAAACAAATTGGTGTGTAGGATGTTGATAGTTGTTACCTTAAAACTCTTGTGTTGACTAAACAATCATCAAGTGGTTTTTCGGAACCATTTGCGTTGCTCAAATCTTAGCTAAGGTTGTTGTGGGCCTCCGAATCTGATCTTTAGCAATCCTATAGCTTGTGTGGTGAGGTATTGATTTGCAAGTCCAAGTCCTGTGCCAATAAGTCTAGAACTTGCCCTGAATGTTTGTTGAGGCGAAATCCTAAGTGTAGCTCGACTTGAGAAGTGATTATAGGCTCTCCTTGATCCTAATTGAGGCTTGAAAACATCCATAGCCTACCAATGATGATATCCCTAGTCAACCCTGTTGAGCCATAGCCCTTATTCTTTCAATAACCATGATACAAACCTTTATCCGTTCTAAAATGACCCTCCCTTGGCACCCTATCTTTCCTTAGCACAAGGCAAAAGCATAAGTTTGGGAGGAGAGACGAGGAATGCAAAAGTGATGAAAGGTACAAAAGAATAAAAGGAAAGGCAAAAAGAAAAAAGAAGAAGAAAGTAAAGACAAATAGTCAAAAAAGAAAAGTGAACAATGTAGAGGAAATGAAGGGATTCAATAAAAGCAAAAGATGAAAGGCATGAAAAGGTTGGAAAGGAGAAAAAGAATTGAAATGAACAAGTAAGAGTGATAGTGTGTCTCTCTAACCCCTAAAGAAGAAGCAAATGACTCAAAGAGTCAAGAAAATGTGTGCCAAAATGAAACAAATGAAGTGCTAAGGGAAGATGAAACCTTCTTAGACCAATATATCCTACCGTGAACCAAAAGCCTTCATTACATTACCACAAAAGCCCTACATGATCTTGAGTTGGGTGAGCTTACATTAGTGGTGACTCACATGAGGGGCAAGCTTATGGTACTAAGATCCGGACTTGAGACCTTCCTTGAGAGAGATGAGTGTATTTTCTACAATCCTCGCTGTGAGTGCTACAATCTAAAAGTGAGGCATGCTTATGGAGATTTGAGGAGTATGAGTTTGGGTTCCACAGTGACCAATGTAACAGAAAGAGTTTCCTTGATAAGTTGAGTCAACTCTTGATGCTTTTGTGTCGCACTAAAGCCATGGTGTTAAAAGGTTGTTTATTGTTGATAATGCATGTTGATACCCAATTTTTCCTCATACATTTTTAATACATATATATACTTTAAAAATAGCACATATGCAGTTATAAGCATGCATAAATATTTTTTATAATTTTTCTATAATTTTAAAAGCTCCAAATCAATTTGTTTCTTCTCTTTTTTATTTTAATTATCCTTAAAATTACTTTTGTGATGATTTAGCCATCTAAATTCTTTATTTATGCCAACATAGTGTTTAAATATTTTTAGTGCATTTTTTGTAGTTATATTTACATTTTTAGGCTAAATTGCACATCTTTGCAATAATAGCCCATAATTTATAATTACATTATTTATGCATAAAATGGTCTTCCATATTTTAAAGTGTTAAATAACTATTTTAAATCAGTTTAGTACACAAAGATATTTTTGGAATTTATTTATTATTTCTTATAAATTATTTAGTTATTAAAAATGGCTATTTAAAATCTGGTCCTATTTTATTTTAATTTTGGCCTTAATTTAACCCAACACCCAGCCCAATTTTAAACCCAAAATATACCCAGCCTAAATACCCGGGCAAATCCTGGCCGTTGATCATTGTGATCAACGGTCCAGATTGACCCTTACCTAAAATAAACCAAACGACCCCTCCAAACCTTCTCATTTCCTCACCAACCGCCGCCCTGAAATCCCTCTCCTCTCTCAAAAGCTCTCAAACCTAACCTTAATCGGACCTCGCCGTCACTCATCTGTGGCTATCTATGGTGGCTTCTCACCATCCCCCAGGCCTCTAGTAGCCTCTCTTGTATTGGTATCATCATCTCTAGGGTCCTCAAGGGACCAGGGTTAGCTTGCTTGCATCTATGGCCATTTATCGCCTGTTTCAGGCTGTCCTGGTTTGATATCGAGTGAGATATTTCTATATCTATGGGTTTCTAGGTTTGCTACTTCATCTTTGTGATTGTTCTTCTCGAAACCCTAATTTCTTTCTTCTGAACTTCTTAGATCTATATAGATCTGAGATGGTTTGGACCTATTTCATATGAGTTTTACAATAACCTTTTGGTTTTTTTACAAGAATCGTATGATTTTCGAATGATTTTTTAATTTTTCTAAACTAGGGTTTCCGAAAATTTCTTTTTCCAAAACATTTGGTGATTCGAGTGTTTAATCTTCTGTTTCTATATGTTTCAACCGATTTCGTTAGGATTGCTCTAACTTCAACTCATTTATACTAAAAGCCCTAATTTTTTTCGACTCTTTTGTTTAGTTTCTGAGTTACTTGTGTACTGCCTTTGTTCTTGCCTTGGTTCTTGCGATTTCTCTTTAGCCATATAAATGTCTCGTGATTTTCTTATCCTAATATGCCTCTACTAAGTTCTTGGTTCAACTTTTCTACTGATCCTATATGTCTATGTTCATTCTGACTGTTATTTCTTGCTTTATTTAAGTTGTTTGTGATATTTGCTGATTTTTTACGTGATTTCCTCCTTAATTAAACCTGTTTATTCTGAATTGAGCCCTTTTCCCTAACAAAGTCCTTGATTCTTATTTCACTCGGTTTGACTGAAATTCTTGCCTTAATTAGTTCCCTCTTGCCTTGTTTGTTATTTGCTGATTCTTGCTAACTATTTCCTTAATTGAACCCCTGTTCATTTACCCTTAATTACCTTACTTGATTTCCTTCATTAAAATGTTTGTCCTACTTTTACCGTTGATTGATTGTCCCTTGATTAAAGGGAAGACTTACTGATTTACATGTGTGATTGATTCCATGAATTTCCCTGATTGCTACTTAATTGGTCCCTTAACTTATTTTGTTTAACTCTTGATTACTATATAATCTACCTCCTATTCTCACTTCAGCACGAACATTAGTTCACAAAAGCACACTTACACTCTAAGGCTCTCTTTTCTTCTCTGCTACTTGTGATATTCACTGGTCTAGCCGGCTGAAAGCCAAGGCTAGATATTGGAATTACATCTGCTTTATATTCTGCACTCTTTTCTTCAACTGGTATATCTCTCGTTAAATTTTGAAACCCAAACCCTATGTGTTTCATTCCTGCACTAGTTCATCAACTATGAATTCAACCTGTCTTCCTGCTTACTTCTTTGCCTAGCATGTCCAAACTCTGTCGTGTTCAATGTATGATTAGCTTGTCTACACTTCACTTAGTTATCTGATACTTCACCAGCCTGTTTGTGAATATCTGTTTAATCCCTTAATTGTATCATCATGTTATGTGATGTATATGATTGACCCTGCCTGTATATTTAATCCTGTTCAAGATATGTCAGGCTTTCTATATTACATCTGTGATCTCTAACTTAACTATTTACTGCCCATGACTAGCCTGCTAAGTCTCTAAGACCCTAAGTGTTTTATGAAGTTGTTGACTGTTTGTTTCCTCTATACTTTATCCATGTACCCCAATGTGACTCTTATGTGTCCCCAGTCCCTTTACCCCCGTGTGAGATCTGTTTGTTGAATGTCTCTGAATCTGGATGTTTTATGACCAATTGATTGTCTGCTGTTTTCAAAAGAGTTTTGGTACTCTTCTCAAACTGTCTTTTACCACCAAAATATTTCTTGTTTCAGAAAACCTTTTCACTCCTAGAGTCATCTCTGTACTATTTTCAAAACCTTTTCAAAATATGTCACGCACTCTCATTTTACTCTTAGATTACTAGGTTCTGCCCCTCTGATATGTGTACTGCCTTGAGACCCTTGAGATCTCTCTGAACTCTGGCATATCAGGGCTGACACTTCCACACTGCACAATAATCAGTTATTATTTGAGAAAGGTCTAGGTGTGAGCACTGCCCGGGATCCATGAGGTCCTTTGGGAACTCTGACACACTTAGACATGAAATTGGCTATGGAACTCTGGCATTTGAGACTACTGGAGGCTTGGAAATCATTTGGGCATGCTTCAGGCTCCCTATAGCTTAGCTTCTATTTTATTTATATAATTTATATTTAGTTCTTGGCTTGTAATAATTATTGTAAACAAAAATTGGGGTGATTAGTGAAAAGGGGTGGGTAGCTGTATATTGTGGGTAAAATCGGGTAGATAACATGCCTATAGGATCTATTTCAATTCAAAATGTGTCTGTTAGATAATGTGCCTATAGGACCTACTTTGGTGAATTCTGCATGCTTTACTTTCACAAAATTAGAAGCCATCCCTATAGGATCTAAATCAGCTCTATATTTAGATATCATGCCTATAGGGTGTAAAGTAATTGAAGTTCAGTTTCCATTACAGCATGTATTCAAATTCATCTCCTTAGAAATCATGTCTATAGGATTAAAACCGGCTTTAATAGAAATCATGCCTATAGGATCTAAAATCGGCCTAACATTAACTCACGCCTGGAAGTTCTGAATCAGATTAACTAGCCTACTCGTTTCTCAATCAATGTCAGTAGAAAGCATGCCTAGAGGGTTCAAATCGCCCGTTTGGAAACTATTTATTGTTTTACTGCATTCTTGATCAATAATAGATACCATGCTCATACGACATCATTGTTATACGTCTAGGCAAGCCTATAGGGTGATCAAAATTCTGCAACTGTAAAACCATGTTCGGCTATCTGCGATTGCTCATATTCAACAGGTCTAAAATAAGTAGGCAAGCTGAATAGGTCCTTGATACTTTGGTCCTAATTCAATATTGTATACTATCAACTCACCTAGATATCATGATCTAAGGTTTTTCTCTTAAATGGTTGTTTGAGACGTGCACTTATTTGTTTCTGCTTGCGGAGGTAAAATGTGAGCCTTTAATTGTTACCCCTTTTTCTGCAGTCCTACATGTTTTGGTTGACGCTTAGACTTTTCTCCTTTAAACACCTTAGGATGGTCTAGAACTACCCAAATTAGAGGTCCTAAATACCTCTAGGGCCACAAAGAAGGGACGGGTAGTGCACGCATAGGATATCTTTCAAGGTTGCTAGAACGCTTTAGGCTATGACCAAGGGGAGGGAATTGGGTAGTAAGGATATGATGACTACGCGATAATACCACGTGTAGCCCCTCATATAGGAGTGATTACCGGGCATTGTGTGGGTATGATCCTATAGGCTAACCAACCTAGGACCCCCTTTCCCAACTCCCATTGTTTAAATGAAAATACTTTTCTTTATATATGTGCAACTTGTTCAAGCTTTTTCCCTTGTTTCATTACTTGAATCATACATGTGCTTAGAATGTCAAAACATGCTTTTACTTGCAAGTACGTGGTAAAACTGTTTATCTGTTAAATTGACTAATTCATAAGTATAAGTTCGGCCGGGACCCACCGTTATGGACCGCGAGGGGTGCCTAACACCTTCCCCTCAATGTTATTTCGAGCCCTTACCCTAAATCTCTGGTAGTGCAAACTAGTCTATGAGTTAAATGCTCAAGGTGCACTAACGAACCATAATTCGTTTGGTGGCGTCTCTTCAAATACCCAATTCCCAAAAGGAAAAGAGTTATTCCCCCATGAAATGTCGAAACCCGGATGTTCTCCGGGAGGAGGAAAAAAGGGGGCGCGACAGCATGGCGACTCTGATGGGGATATATTTAGGCTCTTACCATAACGAACTTATTTTTTGTGAATTAGTTTAAGCATGCTCCATCCCATGCACCCTTTTCCCTTACTTGAATTTAACTGTTTATTTTTTTAAGCATTTATGACTTCTTTATTTCCCTGAAACTGACTTGTCTCTTTGTTTTCTTCTTCTGTAACTGTCTTTCAATTATTTAAATATTGCAATAATTATTTTCTTACGTGCAAATACTTGACAACATGTTATTATTGTTGCATATACTCCACCTCATATTCCACTCGTGCGTATCAAAATCCTATAGCAACGCTTGATGAGTGGTTGCGCTCTTCCAATTTATTACCCTTAAATTTGGAAAGGCTTATTTGCGGTAAAACTAGTCGATCAGCGGTTCAGTCGACAGTTCTGTGCCTTTCCCCCTCAAGTTGTCCGCTTGAGGGTACCAGTCTAGACCCCCATAGTAACCTTACTCTGATCGTAATTGTGCATGCATCATGGTCAAACCTAGCCGGATTAATATGTTATCCACATAATAATCCTTTAAGACAAGCCTTATCCAAAAAGTCCACCGGGGTTTCCATAATCCCAACGGACACAACCGCGTTTTGTGCATTAATTTGGAGAACTATGCCAATATGCTAATCATAAATATATAAATAGTCGAGTCTGGTGGGGGATAAGGGACTAACCCTTTTGTTTTGCAGGAAAATGAGGCACGAGGTCCCCAGATTCGGTATGGTTAGCAACATCCCACCATTGCTACTAGATTGATGGGAGGACCTTTCCTCAAGTGTCAAGAAACACATAAGAAAGTACTTGGGCAATTTACCTTCTCTACTAGACATTGATCAAAACAATAGGTTGATCGAGGATGCCACTTTGTTCTGGGATAGTGAAAGGATGTGTTCCGTTTTGGCGAATAGAAGTGACACCACTTCTAGAAGAAATTGGAGGGCTTGCGGGATTGACTTGAGATAGCCCCGGGTTATTGGTGCCGGAGAACCATACTGGTAAAGGGTTTTTAAAGATGATGGGGCTGAAGAAAAATGCTGACTTGGGATGCCTGAAGGAATCTTACATACCCTTCGAATATCTGTATGAGAGGTATGGCCATAGTAAGTCCTACCGTACCTACCATGACGAGCTTTCTATCACTTCTCTGGGCCATATCCATCGCAGAGTGTTCATGTGCATTGATGGAAGGGATCAACGGACAGACATACACCATAGTTCCCATGATCTTAGCCGACATCTACAGGGCTCTGGAGTGCTGTCAAAGAGGGGTCAAACATTTTGAGGGTTGTAACCTGTTGCTGCAGTTGTGGTTATTAGAACATCTTTAAAGGGGCCAGCATCGCCAAAAATTTCCGCAAAGGTCTTGGAATGACCATATTGCCTTCCATCACCCCAAGCGGATGACCTACATTCCGGACAGGTTTGCTCAGCCGAAAAGTGCCAAAGAGTGGGTGGAGTTCTTCGACAATCTGACCGAGGAGCAAGTGCAATGGATGTTTGAATGGTTCCCAACAGACGAATTCATCATCAGATCCAGGGACGCTCCACACCTGGTGCTGATTGGGTCGAGAGGAGTATACCCTTATGTCCCTATCCGAGTTATGAGGCAAGCAGGCAGGAAACAGGTTGTACCAAGGGTTGCCAAGATGAGTGATTTCAGAGCAGACTTTCAAGACGACAACGTCCCTTACAAGTGCCAAGCTCAGCACATGTGGCACTGCAAGATCATTGTGGAAAAGAACACCATTGAGCCCGACAGGTATCATGCAGGGTGCAAACCTCTCTACCCGGCGTGGTTAGAAGACAATCTAAAAGGAATGGTGATGCCAGGAGCCGGTCCAGGGAATAAAATCACAGACGAAGAAGCTGAAGCTTAAGTCAAATACAACAGGCTGCGCCAAGAGGGTCCACGACTCTGAGAATGAGCACCGGGAAATACATGAGAGGAATGTGAGGTTGATCGAAGAATGGAAAGAAATGTCAGTCACTTCCAACAAGAAGTTGGAATATCTGGAGAGAGGAATAGCGGAGCTGGAAGGTAAAGTCTTAAAGAGGATTGAGGATTGCCAGAACGCTGAAGGAACTGAAGGAGGACATCTGGCCAGAGCCTACTTGCTGCTGGGTCTGCGCGAGCTGGGGGACCCGTATGATGGAGTCAGGAAAATTGCATCTGGGGAAGGTCCTTCTGGGACCAAATAGGCTAGATTTATTTGCTTTCCTAAAATGTAATAAGGCCAAGTGCCAGTAGTGACTTATTTTTTTTCTATTATCTTAGTGTCATTTTGGGATTCATCTATTTTTCATATTATGAAATGAGGCGTTTATTGGCATCTAATGTTCTCCAAATCTATTTGTCGCTAGGCCTATCTCGGGCACAACGAGGCTCCCAAATTAGGACGTGAATTTACATTCCCGAAATATGTGTTTAAATACTGCATCACTTCAAAATCCTTACTAACTTGTTACCTTTTTGTTTTTTCCTTTATTTTGATTATTCCCATTCCCTAAGGTTGGTTCACTTATACTGGCATCATCAGTGTATCATACCAGATCTAGAGGCCCTCCACCACCTCCTCCTCCAAGCAATACAAAAGGCAAAGGAAAAACAAAAATGGACGACTTAAGTGGTATTCGAGAGGAGAATGTTGAGAACGCAGAAACTTCAGACAGTTAGAGTACTCTGGCACCGATATCTAGTCTTGAGATTGGAACAAAAAGATACTGGAACTACAAGGAGAGCTTGAGCAGGTTCGCAACTTGGCGAACTTATCACTCACAATGTCCCCAACATCAATCAACAGAACACAAAGAACCCGGCATCTCCCCAAAACACATCAAGCTAATAAAACCCTCCTGCACCACATCAATACACAACCCCATCTCAAAATCTCAATCCCTTACCAATACCAATTCCAACGCAACACCACCACCCAATCAATACAGTACCCACCAACCGCCACTTACCACACTCCCCAAAACACACCACAACCCATCCCCAATCCTCAAAACTCAACCAATGACCATCACTACACCCAAGTCCCTGGCACTCATCAAAATAACCCCATATATGTGGAGACCATACCTCACTCTACTGAACCAACTTCCTATGCACCAGAATCCTCAGAGAAGGACCAACTCATTGAAAACATGGCTGAAGAACTCAAGAAATTGACAAGTCGGGTTCAAGGTGTCGAAGGCAGCAAAGGGATAGAAGGTTTGAAATTATGAAGACCTATGCATACAACCAGATGTGGAACTGCCGGAGGGGTACAAACCTCCTAAGTTCAAGATGTTTGACGGTATAGGTGATCCTAAGGTTCATCTAAGGACCTATTGTGATAAGCTTGTCGGGATCGAAAAGGACGAAAAGATTCGGATGAAACTCGTCATGAGGAGTCTTACTGGTGATGCTTTGTCCTGGTACATCAGGCAGGATCCAAGAAATGGTCCAATTGGGTAGGTATGGCATCAGATTTTATGGACCGATTCGGTTCAACACAGAAAATGCACCCGATGTTTTCTACATCCAGAATCTTAAGAAGAAACCTGCTGAGACTTTCTGCGAGTATGCTACCCGCTAGAGGTCGGAAGCGGCCAAGGTCAGGCCATCTTTGGACGAAGAACAGATGAACAAGTCTTCGTCAGAGCACAGGACCCGCAGTATTACGAAAGGTTGACGGTTATTGAAAACCATAAATTCTCCGATATCATCAAGCTTGGGGAAAGAATTGAGGAAGGCATCAAGAGCGGGATGGTAACGAATTTTGAGGCGTTACAGGCCACAAATAAAGCATTGCAATTAAGCGGCATATCAAAGAAGAAAGACGTTGGGGTAGTAATGGTGGCTCAGTGCCCGAAATCTCCACTTACCTATCGAAGACCTCTACCCACGTATCAAACACCTCCATCCACATACCAAGCACCACCACCTACATATCAACCATCATCTCCTAGATACTCCCAACCAGCCACTGTCTATCATACCTATAACTCCCAACCACCTCATTTCCAATTGCCTCTGACTCGCCAAAATTATCCAAGACCGAGACCCAATTTCGATCGCAAGCCACTCAAACAATACACCGCCATCGCTGAACCCATTGACCAGCTGTATGAAAGGTTGAAAGCCGCAGGTTACGTCACTCTTGTTCCCGCTGTGGCACTAGAGAATCCATCCCAATGGGTCAATCCTAACAAAGCTTGCGCCTACCATTCCGGTATGAAGGGGCACACCACTGATGAGTGCCGCATTGAAAGACAAGATCCAGACGCTGATTGACAACAAGGTTATACAGGCAAAGGAGGCTACACCCAATGTTCGCAACAACCCTCTCCCTGATCATAGAGGTGGTGAAATACATGTGATAGAGACGAACGAAGAGTGGGACCCTGAGGGGTCGATTGGGCTTATTCGGGAAGGTGATGACTTTAAACCCCCAGTCACACTTACTCCTATTGTGGTACAGACTCAGTCACCAATCGAGGTTGAGGTAGCTGCACCAGTTCCATTTGAGGTTGAGGTAGCTCCGCCTGCGGCCACCCCTGCTCCGTTTAGAGTGGAAGTGGTCACACATTTCACAGTGACAGTATCAACCACACCTCCTTTCCACTCAAAAGCAATACCTTGGGATTATGTTGCCGAAGCTAGGTGAAAAGGAAAGGTAAAGATGGAGGAATCTGATGCCGCACAAGGAATGACCAGGACCGAGAGAATCTATACACCTGAGCACCTGGGAGGACCAAGTAAGGATGCTACTACCAAGCAACCTATCATTTAAATACGGCCAGATGACCTTTGGAGGAAAGTACAAGCAAGAGAGTATTCTGTCATTGATCATTTGAACAAAACCCCAGCTCAGATATCCATCCTGTCACTGTTACAAAATTCAGAAGCACACAAGAACGCTTTGATGAAAGTGTTGAGTGAAGCTTACATGCCCAATAACATCACCAGTGGAGAGATGTCTAATATGGTAGGACAGGTGTTGGAAAGTCACAAAATCACTTTCCACGAGGATGAGTTGCCACCTGAATCTCTGAATCACAACAGGGCACTACACATTACAGTGCGATGCGAAGACTACTTCATTGCCAGGGTCTTGGTTGACGGAGATTAAAGCCTCAATATTTGTCCGTTGGACACTCTGAAAAGATTGGAAAAAGGTTTTCATGAAATACGGGCAGGAATCATGAATGTGAAAGCTTTTAATGGGTCTCAAAGGGCCACGATCGGGGGGGTTAACATGTGCTTGCAAATGGGGCCAACTTGGTTCGACGTCGAGTTTCAGGTGCTCGACATACCGGCCTCATACAATCTTCTGTTAGGCCAACCATAGATCCATGCCGCTGGGGCTGTGGCTGTGGCATCCACACTACATCAAGCCGTGAAATTCGAATGGAATCATAAGGAGGTGATCATTCACGGAGATGGGATTAACCCCATTTACACCAGTCAAACCATCCCGGTTATTGGAAATAGAAGAAGGCTAGGAGGGGAAACCTATCATCACATTGAACGTGTCAATGCCATTAAGAAAGATAAATGGTGGAGCAGTAAAATAGAGAGCATACTGGCATGGTCTGGGTATGAACCCGACAAAGGGCTTGGGAAGAATCTCCAAGGTATCACTAAACCGATACGGCTAAAAGGTCATGGTACTACCTTTGGGCTCGGATATCAATACACATGGCAAGAGTATAATGATTGGTCGCCTTTATAGCGTGGACCGTACTACCCTCTTGAGCAACCAGTGCCACGTCTAGATCAAGCCTTTCACCAAGCTGATACAATATGGGAAACTGCAGAAGAGGAAGCATTAGCTGGGCTAAAGAATCTGTTCTTGGAAGACGAATGTCGCGCCCCCTTTTTCCTCCGCGGAAATTGGGTTTATGACATTTGGAAGGAGAACTCGTTCCTTTTGGGAACTGGGTTTTGCGTTTTTGAAGAGTCGCCACCTAATGATTCGAGGTGCATTGGGACGCCAATGGAATTCAATTCTAAGTCTTTTGAATAACCAGAGATAGGGTAAGGGCTTGAAATTATCCTAAGGGGAAGGTGTTAGGCACCCCTCAGGATCCACTAGTGTGGTTCCCGGCCAGTCAGCTGAATTTGGGGTGCAATTAACATGTAAGCAGATAAGGCTCAAATAAGAGAGGATTTCAATACACAATGGTTTGAAAACAAACAAAGATTGAAAGAGCAATTAAAAGAGCTGATTTTAAATAAGGAGTTACAATGCTTAAAAAAAAAGAAGGAGGGAAATAAAGGAAGGGGTCCTAGGTTTATATTTAATATGGATCACATCAATGCAATACCCGGTAATCACTCCTCAAGAGAGGGGCTACACGTGGTATTAGCACACCGGTCATCATATCCATATCTACCCTTTCCCACCCCGTTTAAGGTACTAAAGCGCGGCTTGGTCTCGACCACAGGCACTTAGGACTACTAATCCTAAAAGGGTGGGATATTAGGCTGACTTGTAGTTTCAAAGGTAAAAATCTAAGGCGACATACAAAACATATAAAAGACTGCATATTAAATGGGAAACACATAAACACATAAGGCTCAAGTATACCTCCTCAAAAAAAACAATCCAATAGCATGACTTAAAACGAGCAAGGTCTGTTCTAAAAAATACTTGAGGGAAGAGGAGATGGTTGTTGTTGCAGTAGATCTGGTGTCACGCCCCAACCTCGGGAGGCGCGATCGGCGCTCAATCGAGTGAACCCAACTGAGCAAGCCTTATTGAGACTTTCTACCCAACTCAAAATGATTAGGGAATCCAACTTTCGATTAATTAGACAATAGCAACTTGAGCATTCAACATTGTTAGCTCAATTTTATATCACACATCTTAAATCATGGCTAAGTTTCCAAGATTTTATACAGTCCTTGCTTAGGAGAGCTAGAGAATAGAGTTATAACACAGATCATTAACCTAACCAACACCCATACATAACCCACACAATGTCTACGGAGCCTCTATGGATACAAAAGACGAATTATGACCATGCCGGCAACAAGGCCCCGGCTATACCTCAAAAATAGAAGTCTACAACAATGAAGTGCATCATAACCCCTTGAAGGAAAAAGGGGCTCACCAAGTCTTCGGGATGAGGACACTCCGCTGCGCACGATCGGCACTGTCCGCTATAGAGCCACCGACATTCATTTAAAAATGTAGCGCCCCCGGCAAAAGGGACGTTAGTACCCTGGACTAGTACTAGTATGTATAACTAAACACCATCTAATTAGAAAGAACTTTCATACAAGAATAAAAAGTCACAAGTATAACTCAAAAGCTTTAAACTATCCCAACATTATCAAATAAAGGAATCATACAACTTTCGCATCATTTTTCCGTAGTTTTTAGTTTGGGGCATTTCACATTATTCATCATTGCTCACAATACCACCGCTATCTTGAGCGGAGTCCGATCTCAACCCGATCGGCTAGGTTGCCTCATTTGAGGCATATGCTTCAATCACAATCTCATTTTTTCCCGTTTTTTCGGAATTCAATTTCAGCATAATACCACCATGTGTGCGGCATGGCGTCCGATCCCGGCCCGATCGGCTAGGCCGTCTTACCACGACGTTGTTCCTTTCTCATTAGTCATTTCGTTTCACATATATCATTTCATAGGCACTTGGGGCCACAACTTATCACATCATTCTTGGCACTAGGCCGCATTTTACATTATTCCCAATTTCAACATTAGCTTTGATTTAGGATAGTAGGTGCACACAAGAGCAATTAAAATTTTAAGCATGGATACGATTTCACATAGATGGCACAATATATTCAGCTTCAATCTCGATTTAAGGTCTAAGCATTTTAATACATAATTCATACCTTTGCCCCCTTTCCAAGTTATCAAGATAGCACGTTGGTCATGTTGAGCCACATTTTTCACACATATAAGGTTACAACGCCAACTCATGTACAATAACAAGCAATGCAACAATTCAACTTTAATCTTACCGTGTTCACACAATCACCGACGAAGCTCAATTTCTAAAAGATGGGGTTTTAGCCATACATACCTCAATAAAGCTTTCCTTAATCCTTACAAAATTCCGAAACTTTTAGCACTTCGATCTATTGTATAAGAATTACAAATTGAACCAAGAATTAGGGACAAGATTAGGATTCTAGCTCGTTTGAGCATATTATCAAGCACTAGGGGTGCATTGTGATATTAGGTCTTTTTTGTGAGAGATTTCTTATCATATTATACCCTAATTACTTTCTTTTCAGTTCACAACTTCCCAATACTCCATGATTTTGTATGCATGCAAGAAACCTATTCTTATACCCATAAATTACCTCACCAATGACCCCTTATGACTTTGTTGAAAATTTAAGAGCTGAGGTGATGAAGTCTTACCTTTTGGGATGAAGGTTTAGGTGCCTCACTTGATTATCTTCAATGTTTAACAGATATTTGTGGAGCAATTTTGATGCTAAGCACTTCCCTTCTCTTAGACCCTCTTTCTCACTCTAAAAGTACCAAGAAATAGGCTCAAAATGAGCTATTGTACAAGATATATCGACAGGGGGTCTGGTTTTAAAAATTAGAAAATAGGAGCCCGACTCAAATCTGCGATCGCATTTGCGATCGCAAAGCTGACATGCGGTCCGCATAATGGACCGCAAAATGCTCCCCAAAACCTGAAGACACTGTTTGGGTATGCGACAGAAATGCGGTCCTCATACCCATTCTGCGGTCGCATAGTGCACNAACTTAAAAAGGTTTTACCTTAAAATTTAAACCGGTTTTTAGTACCGGTTAGTCGACGTCGTTANCGAACGTTTAGTTTAAATTTCTTAAACGAACACGAACTTACCGGACGGGACGTCCGAAAAACGTTACGGTTAAAAAAGAGGAAACGAGAAGGAGTAAGTATTCCTAATAACTAGACACGGAACGAGACGTTACAGTAGGTCTACGGTAGAGGTACCGTTAGAGTAAGAGTTACTACGACGGGAAACGAAATGGACGCTCGCACGAGTACCGTGACAATTGGGCAGGCCATAGCCGTTTAGCTGTAATTTGAAGTGAGAGAGTTCAGAAGCACGAGGCGACGCAAAGAAGACCTTACGCGAAATTCCCACGCAACAACGTGGAATGATGTCTACAACAGATACAGTACAAAGATGAGGATTGAAGAAGACATTATTTTACGACATAAAACAGAAGAAAAGGTAAGCTCAAGGCGTGTGGAAAATAAAAAGAGATTCGGTAAAAACAGGTACGAGCCATACATGGGACTTGCGGGAAAGACTCACGATCAAGGCAAGATAATCAAAGGTACGATCACAAATCTAGAAACAAGGAGTCAGGCTGCTCATCGAGGTTCGAAAATGACCGGAACACACGCGGGTCACGAGACGATGATGGAAGTCTAAAGGCAAGGTTTGGTGGTTACAACTTCAATGTAAGCACCTCTGAACTCGTGGCTGTTTTAAGAAGCATGGGAGATAAGGTACGATGGCCAAAGGAAATGCGATCAAATCCGAACAGACGAAACCCTGATCATTGGTGCGAATTTCATAACGATCATGGGCATAAAACAGCAGATTGCAGGTTTCTGCAAGGTGAAGTTGATCATTAGTTAAAACAGGGGTATCTTACTGAGTTATTCAGTGAGAAAGGTAAACAAGCATATATGAAAAACAGGCAGGAGCCTCCAAAACCACCTTCGCCCAAGAGAACTGTCAACGTTATAAGTGGGGGTGAAGAGATCAACGATATATCATATAAAAAGGTTTCAAAAGTAACAATTACCCACGGGAAGCGGCCTCGACATGTACTGGAAGAGGAGAATATTATATTTAATGACGTAGACGCCGAGGGACTCATAACTCCGCATAACGACGCACTGGTAATATCTTTACTAGTACATGACACTAACGTGAAACGAGTTTTGGTTGATCCAGGTAGTTCTGTAAACATTATTTTAAATCGAGTAATGCGCGAGATGCAAGCGGAGGATAAATTAATTCCAAAGGCGCATACCTTGTCGGGATTTGACAACTCTAGTGTTGTAACAAAAGGGGAAGCAATACTTACTACATTCGCAGAAGGCGTCGTTAAAGATATCAAATTTCAAGTCGTAGATATGGAAATGGCTTACAATATGATTCTTGGGAGGCCATGGATTCATGACATGAAAGTTGTTCCTTCAACCCTTCATCAAGTTATTAAATTTCCATCTCCATAGGGAATACGCCAAATCAGAGGCGATCAACAAACATCTAGAAGCATCAATTTCATTGCAGATTCAACTATTAAGGGTGAAGACAAATAGCAATTACAAAATTTAGATGAGGGTAACACGGTGTCAACCTCACCTGAGCAAAAGCAAACAGATGTGGATTCGAGACCTGACACCATTCAAAAATCGGAGGAGAACGAGAACATCAAAATAACGATAGAAGAGCTAGAGGCCGTGGTATTATTTATACATTGGCCCGAGAGAAAAGTGTACATAGGAGCTAATCATAGCCCGGAGGTAAAACGTAAATTGATTGAATTTTTAAAAGCTAATGCGGATTATTTTGCTTGGTCCCATTCTGACATGACAGGGATACCACCGGAAGTCATGACTCATAAATTGAATGAAGATCCATCATATCCTCCCGTCAAGCAAAAGAAAAGAAAGCAAGGAACTTTTAAGAATAAGGTGATTCAAGAGGAAGTTCAAAAATTGCTAAAAATTGGTTCAATTCGTGAGGTAAAATATCCTAACTGGTTAGCTAATACTGTTGTGGTTCCTAAGAAGAATGGTAAGTGGCGAGTCTGTGTAGATTACACAGACCTTAATAAAGCCTGTCCAAAAGATTCCTTTCATTTACCGCACATAGATCAGTTAATTGATGCTACTGCAGGGCATGAACTATTAAGTTTTTTAGATGCATAATCAGGCTATAATCAAATCAAGATGGATCCAGGAGATGAAGAAAAAACCTCTTTTATAACAGACAGGGGGACTTACTGTTATAAGGTAATGCCCTTTGGTCTTAAGAATGCAGGTGCAACGTATCAAAGGTTGGTCACCCAAATGTTTCAAGAACATTTAGGTAAAACTATGGAGGTATATATAGATGATTTGCTAGTTAAGACTCAACATTCAAAAGATCATATATCGCACCTGTCTGATACGTTTAAAATTTTACGAAAATATAATATGAAGTTGAATCCAGAAAAATGTGCATTTGGTGTGGCATCAGGTAAGTTTTTAGGTTTTCTTGTTTCTAACCGTGGTATTGAAGTGAATCCTGCACAGATTAAGGCCATTGAAGAAATCCCTGATATACTTTCAAACAAGAAAGAGGTTCAAAGACTAACAGGGATCGCAGCTTTGGAAAGGTTCATTTCTAAATCATCGGAAAAATATTTCAAATTCTTCTCGGCTCTTAAGAAGCAGGATCATTTTGAATGGGATGAGGAGTGTCAACAAGCACTTAGGGATTTGAAAACATAATTTATCAAATCCACCTTTGCTAGCAAAACCAAAGGCTGGGGAGAAACTTTTCATTTACCTTGTTGTTTCAGAAGTTGCGGTAAGCGCGGTTTTGGTTCGAGAAGAGCAGGGTAAACAATCTCCTATCTATTATGTTAGTAAATCTTTGTTAGATGCAGAGACACGGTATCCACAATTAGAAAAACTAGCGCTTGCTCTAATCATGGCATCTAGGAAGTTAAGACCATATTTTTAATGCCATCCTATTGTTGTAGTGACTGCATACCCCCTACGTAATATATTGCATAAACATGAATTGTCAGGGAGGTTAGCTAAATGGGCCATAGAGCTAAGTGAATATGAAATCACGTACGTACCTAGAACGGCAATAAAATCACAGATATTAGCTGATTTCGTGGCTGACTTTAGCCAAGGGATGCAACTAGAAGCAGAAAAAGAAGTACAAGTACTTAATGGGGCTAATCCAGGAATATGGACCTTATTTACTAATGGCTCATCTAACGTAAAAGGTGCAGGATTAGGAATTATTTTAGTACCACCTACGGGTGAAACTATTAGGCAAGCTATTAAATGTCATTCCGTAACTAACAATGAAGCGGAGTATGAAGCTGTGATTGCAGGCCTAGAATTGGCACGAGAACTTGGTATAAATCAAGTAGTGATCAAAAGTGATTCGCAACTCGTAGTTAATCAAATGCTGGGGACTTACACGACTAGGGAAGCAAGGATGCAACAGTACTTGGAAAAGGTACGGGAACTGATAAAGCAATTCCAAACTTGGAAGGTCATACAAATATCAAGGGATGAAAATGTTGAAGCAGATGCCTTATTAGCTAATCTCGCATCAACAGCTGATGTGGCAAATGGTGCAAATGCTTCAATTATACATTTATTTCATTCAGTTCTCGAACCAGATAAGAATGAGGTAAATTTTAATAATTTAACTNGTATGTTACATGCCTATGTTATTGATTTTGGAGGGTCATGGGATCGGTTTCTACCGCTTGCAGAGTTTGCCTACAACAATAGCTATCAGTCCAGCATTCAGATGGCACCGTATGAGGCCTTGTATGGGAGGCGGTGTAGATCTCCAGTTGGTTGGTTCGAGCCCGGGGAGGCTAGGTTGTTGGGGACAGATTTGGTTCAGGATGCATTGGAGAAGGTGAAGGTGATTCAGGAGAGACTCCGTACAGCACAGTCGAGACAGAAGAGCTATGCAGACAGGAAGGTTCGAGATGTATCTTTTATGATTGGTGAGAAGGTCTTGCTGAAGGTTTCACCCACAAAGGGTGTTATGAGATTTGGGAAGAAAGGGAAGCTGAGTCCGCGGTTCATTGGGCCTTTTGAGGTACTTAGGAGGATTGGGGAGGTGGCTTATGAGCTTGCCTTGCCACCTAGCTTGTCGGGCGTGCATCCAGTTTTTCATGTGTCTATGCTCCGGAAGTACATTGGGGACCCGTCCCACGTTTTAGATTTCAGTACAGTTCAGCTGGAGGGTGACTTGACTTATGAGGTAGAGCCAGCAACAATTTTGGATCGTCAGGTTCGGAAGTTGAGATCAAAGGATGTTGCATCAGTGAAAGTGCAGTGGAGAGGTCGGCCCGTGGAGGAGGCTACCTGGGAGACCGAGCAGGAGATGCGGAGCAGATATCCTCATCTATTTGAGACTTCAGCTATGTTTCTTGCCCCGCTCGAGGACGAGCGTTTGTTTAAGTTGGGGAGGATGTGACGATCCGACCCGTCGTCACGTGAGTTACCGCCCCGTTCTCCCCATGTTATGCTTCTTCATGTTTCATTATCAGTATTTGATGTGTTAGAGTTGGTTTGGAGTGGTTTTGATAAGAAATGAGACACTTAGTCTCTTTTAAGAAGGCTTAAGTTGGAAAAGTCAACCGGATGTTGACTTTTGTGTTAGAGGGCTCGGATTTGAATTCCAATGATTTGGTCAGCTTCGGGGGATGATTTGTGACTTAGGAGTGTAATCAAAAGTGATTTTGGAGGTCCGGAGTAGAATTAGGCTTGAATTGGCGAAGTTAGTATTTTGGCGAATTCCGGTTGACAGGTGAGATTTTGATCCGAGGGTCGGAATGGAATTCCAAGAGTTGCAGTAGCTTCGTTAGGTGATTTGGGATGTGTGTGCAAAATTTTAGGTCATTCGGAGGTGATTTGGTTGGATTTTGATCGAATGCGTATTTCAGAAGTTTTTGAAAAACTTAGGCTTGAATTCGATGAGAAATGATGGTTTTAGTGTTGTTAGAAGTGTTTTGATGATTGGAGCAAGTTTGAATAAGGTATTGGATCATGTTTGTATTCTTAGTTGAGGTCCCGAGGGCCTCCGGGTGATTTCGGATGGCTAACGGGAAGTTTTGAACTTAAAGAGATTGCAGAATTTTGCTGCTTCTGGTATTTTCGCTTCTGCGGAAATGGGACCGCAGAAGCGGTACCGCAGAAGCGATTCAAGAACCGCAGAAGCGACAGCAGTCGCAGGTGCGAAGATGCCAACCGCATCTGCGGAGTCGCAGATGCGACAAAAGGACCGTAGATGCGGAATTTTGGACAATAAGTGAGATTCCGGAGAAGCGAAAAATGACCACAGATGCGGTAGTCGCAGAAGCGACAAACGACCGCAGAAGCGGAAACAACTGATCGGAAGTGGTTTTTAATCCCTTCGCAAAATTTTACAGAAAACATATTTTTAACTTCGGACTTGGGGTGTTCTTGAGCGATTTTGAAGAGGAAATTCAAGGACTTCGATCAGGTAAGCATTCTTTGACTTAGAACACAATTTTATCATGCAAATACATGGAATTACACTGAAAACTCAAGGAATTAAGGTCAAAAATGGTGGTTTAGGGCTTGAAACCTAAGAGAACAAAAGGGGAATTTGAGGGGCCATTTGGACTCCGATTTTGGTGTTCTTTATATGTATAGACTCGTGGCGAGATAAGGAATCCGGTGATATAAAATTTATAATTTTTTGAGAAGTGGGCCCGGGGCTCGGGTTTTGCCAACTTCGTGATTTTCGATGTTTTTTCGAGTCTTTTCGATTGGGTTATATTCCCTTAGCATATTGTGACGTATTCGTTGTGGTTTTGGTCAGATTTGACGCACGAAGAGGTGAATTCGAAAGGCAAGGGCATAGCAAGCTAGGACCTTGGCTGGCTTGAGGTTAGTAATAAATGTAAATGCTGTGTTGAGGGATCGAAACCCCGAATTTGCATAACGTAGTGCTATGTGAGGTGACTTGCACGCCGGATAACGGGCGTGAGGTAGAGCACCGTCAGGGATTGCGACTCGATCCGTCCCGCTTAATAAAAATTGATACCTATTTGATTGTAGAATTGTAATATCCTTATAAAAAATGGATTAATTGTCATAATTGGGCTTCGTGCCAACTACTTGAATCCTTTAGGGATTATTTTAATGGTTTCTTACCATATTTATAAATATTAAACTCAGTCCTGATATTTAATACTGTGTTTGAAATCTCAGCCATTTTCTTAAATTAGAAATTAAGTTAATATATTTAAAATGAAGTTTGGGTTGAATATTTTTATGTTATTGTGCCCGAGGGGCTTATGTGATTTTGGACTGAGTATGGGATCGGGCTGCACGTCGCAGCAGTATTATAATGATATTGATATGAGGCCAAGGGCCTGTTTGATGCCACGATATGGCTTATTATTGCGCTTGGGCCGTAAGGGGCCCCTCTCAGAGTCTGCACACCCCCAGTGAGCGCCGTCGACGTTAAATAAATGGAGCGGGCTGCACGGCCGCAGCGGGGTACTGGAGGTACCGGTTTATGTGTTGCATTGCATATTTAATTGTTATTTATTTCTTCATCTGTTGTGATGTTTATTCTAATTGTATTGTTGTTTAATGGTATTATTAGCTTTACTTTGTGTTTATTTAGGATTTCTTATCCTCAGACCTTATTATATTTATTACTTTCTGAGTTGGAAGTACTCACAATACTCTCTGCACCTTGTGTGCAGATCCAGGTACACCAAAGGGTGAGTGAGGGCTTGTTAGCTGAGCAGCAGTTATCTGGGAGTGTCGAGGTAGTTGCATGGCGTTCGCAGCCTTGATCTCTCCCTTCTATCTTTTATTATTTTATTCGTATTATTTTCCTAGTCGGATTTGTAATAGGTGAATAATCTGCTTCTAGAGGCTCATGTTCGTGACACCAGATTCTGTGGGCTATTTAGTATTTTATTTTGGGATTTTCGAATGTTAGAGATTATATCAGAATTTCCGCACTAAATTGGTATTATAGTAGTGAACATTTATTTATTTAATTAGATTATTTGGCTAAGGTTGTGTAAATGGTCGGGCTTGCCTAGCAATGTGTTGGGCGCCATCACGGCCGGGGTTTGGGTCATGACATTGTCAAAGTTCAGAATTAATACTTTCTCGAAGTTATTCCAAAAAACATGTGTGTTCCTATTTCTTTTGTCGTATGATCACACCATTATGAAGTTGAGACGTCTTCTTCATTAAGTGTCAAAATATAAAAGGGCCCTCTTTTATAAAACTCATGTTATTTAGTCATGAGGTTAATGAAAGCATTTTTAAAGAATAAAAATGCAGACTATTCTTTAAGTCCTTGAAAATAAAAGGCACGAATAGAACATATGGAAGTTAAAAGACAAACTTCTTAATATTTTAAAACTAAAGACTAAGTACAAACTTAGTCATCGAACTGTTCATACAAAAAAATGCCCCTTAAACAAGACTTGGGGACTTGAACTATTAAAATCAAACCTTAAATGATAAGCAGGGGTTTGACTACCAAAAAAAAAAATATCACAAGAAACCAAAAACCTTAAACATAGTTTTCCAGATTGGTACCTGCAAAAAAGGTAATTTAAAGCAAATTTAAATCTTTTCATTAAGAAGAAAGAACTGAGGAAGGATCATCAGCGGGCTCAACTGGAACAGCATCAACAGACGAGATCTCAGCTTGGCTTACAGCAAGGGGCACAGTTAAGCTTGAAGAAGGTACAGCATTCGAAGCAATTGCAGCATTCACAGAGGCTTCAGCAACGGGAGTTTCAACCAAGGGAACTTCAACCTCGGGGGATGAAAAATCCTGTGTTTTTTGAGTTCGTGCGATGGTTTCATTCACCTTGGCTAATTCTGATTCAAGGTTGAAGTTCTCTTGACCCATTTCTAGTAAGGTGTCACGACGAGAATTTAGGAAGGCCCAACTCACCTCAANACAAACTTCTTAAATATTTTTAAAACTAAAGACTAAGTATAAACTTTAGTCATCGAAACTGTTCATACAAAAAAAAAATGCCCCTTAAACAAGACTTGGGGACTTGTATTTCTAAAAAATCAACCCTCAAGTGATAACCAAGGGTTTGATTACAAAACAAACTATCACAAGAAACCAAAAATCTTAAACATGGTTTTCCAGATTGGCACCTGCAACAAGGGAATTTAAAACAGTTATAAAATTTCTTCTAAAAAGAAGGAACTGAAGAGAGTTCATCAGTGGGCTCAACTGGAGCAGCACCATCGACAACTGAAGGTTGAGCTTCAAATATAGCAGTAGGAGCATCAACGGGTAGAATCTTGGTTTGACTAACAGCAGGAGGAACGAAGAAACTCGAGGAAGGAGTGACACTCGTAGCAATTTCAACAGTCACTGGAATTTTAACTGTGGAGGTCGCAGCCAAGGTAGTTTCAATCATGGGAACTTCAACCTCGGGAGATGACAAATCTTGTGGTTGTTGTGCTCGTTCAATGGCTTCATTTACCTTGGCTAATTCAGATTCCAGGTTGAAAGTATCACGACGAGACTTTAAGAAGGTCCAACTTACCTCAACATTGGTAGACTCTTCAAGAAGTTCATAATCTTTTTCCCAAGCAGCGACCTCATTCTTGAGTCCTTCATTCTCGGCTAATACAAAATTATAAGAAGATTGAAGGGTGGCATGAGAGTTCTCCAAAGCATGCATACTATCCACAGAGGCACGAAGATCCTCCTGTGCCTTAGTCAAATTCTGAACTAACTCCCCGACATAAATTTCTTTTTGGTTCAAAAGATCCTTCAATGCCCTGATTTCTTCACTGGCCCTGGATAATTGTTCAGAAAATGAAGTCTCAAGACGTTCTCTTTCCTTTTCCCCCTGATTCAACGAAGCCTTGATGACCCCCAACTCGGAAGTGAGTGCTCGAACCTGTTGTTCTAAGGCACTCTTGTTCTCTTGTAAATCCTCCATGTCGAGTTGAACACTGCCAAACTGTTCCTTCTAGTTGTTTGCCTCAAACTGAGAATCACGTGCTACCTTCTCCAAGAGGGAGATTCTGCTCATCAGCTCAGTGCCAATAAGATTGGCCTATAAATAAAAGAGAAGTAAAAATCCTAGAGTCAAAAATTTTTACAGAATGGAAAAAAGTAGGAAAGAAGAATACCTTTAAAGTGGCATGCACTATGTCATTCATGAGGGTCAGGTTGCTGTGGCTTTCAAGTTTCGTTTTTTTAATGGGGCCAATCAAAGGCTCGAGCCAAATATCAGCCTGACCAGACTTTCTAGAGAGGCTGTTGTTAGCAGGAACTTCAATGGTTACGCTCCTCATAGTAGTACTCTTACTTGAAGAGCCAACCTCCGTATGGTGAACAATAGATGGAGGAACAGACAAAGGAGGAGCGATAGAAGGAGGAACAGAAGCAACAGTTGGTGAAGGTAAAGGAGCAATCATAGGTACGGGAGATGAAGAATAAGATAAGGGAATTTCATCTAGAATAGGTCCTAAGTTTTCACTACCAAAACCACTAGCAAAAAGTTGATCGATAGACTCACGAGTGTCGTGAGGAGAGACGTCATCATCAGGAGTGATAACTGGAGTAATAATAGACTTGGAGGGAGATAGATGAGGGGAAACTTCAGCCTCATCATCAGAGACGATACGTCTCCGGGCTCGAGGCCTCATCACCAGGGAACCTTCATCTTCCTCCTCTGAGTCTTCTTCTTCAGTTTCAGTAGTTTTTCTTTTTGAAGAACTCAAGAATACATCTTGGGCTGAAGAGGTGCGAGTACTCAAAGAGTCACGAGCAGCTATGATTGACTCTTCGGTGACCCCACGAATAGCAAATCCTGTTAAAAAGAAGGATAAAAGTTAGAACAAAGAAGATATTTAGATACAGACAAGGAAAAATAGAAACCCTTACCATGAGTTTTTACTTTCCAACCATAACGGCTGGAAAGGTTTTTCCACGATCTACCCTCCATTGGAGCGGCCTTCAATAATTTTCCTACCCAACCACGGAAGTTAGGCACGGTTTCCACAACGCCCATGGTTGAGAAAGGAAAAAGAAGCGACATTAGAAAAGGTAATAAAACCTGAAAGAGAAAGGCACGAGGAAGATTTAACACTTACGTGCAAAGTTTCACTTCTCGGGGAAGGGAACGTTATTTTCACCCACTAAACCAGCAGTGGGGGCAGCAACAAACTGGGCATACCAGCCACGGTCTTTATCGTCCCCGGGGCTCACTAAAACCCTCTTGCTCCTGGCTGCTAGGGTAAAACTGCCGTTGCGAAAAAGCCTAGGGGAATAGAGATGAATTAGGTGGGGAAAAGTAAATTCGGCATCCGCCAAGTTAGTGAGGTGCCTTAAGCAGGCGACAGCCCTCGAAACGATTGGGCCAATTTGACCCAAGCTAACATTAAAAAAGCGACAAAAATCCAGAATAACTGGATCAATGGCTGGTTTAAATCCTAAAGTAAAGGGATACGTATAAATAAAAGAAAATCCAGTAATGTAGGAGGTGATTCTCTGATTTGGATTAGGAATGATGATAGGGAAATCATCACTCCAGTGACAATCTCTACGAACTATGGGGATTAAAGGGTCAGTAATTTGAGAAGGATAAGTACCGACTCGATTCAAAGAGGCGACTTGAGTTCTGAGGGATTCCCTGTCATGGTAAAAAGATAAGTCCATTGGAACTATTTCTTCCACTAAAGGTTCACGTAAGGGTTCAGAGGATTCTTTATTTCTGGAAGAAGACCTTTGAGAATAGGAACCTCCAGTTCTAGAAGAAGGGCCAGAACTAGAAGAAGGTGTGAGTGAACTACCACCACGGACAGATCCTAAACTACGGAGTCTACCACCACCACCTCTTCTATGCCTAACGGGAGCATTGGGAAAGCTGTCTAAAATAGGAGTTCTTCTAGGGTTAGGGTTCGGAGAAGCCATGACAAAGAAGATTGAAGTGAAGAAGAAGTGAATAAAAGTTTTGAAAAATTAAAGTGTTCAATACGCTTTAAATGGTAGAAGACAAAGATGGAAGTTATATTTATACCGATGAATGACCGTCAGAAGGAAAGAGTATAGTGATGGGAAGTCCATAATAATGATAACTGACACTTCATGGACAGAGAAGCCGAAAAGAAAACCTAAGAAAGTGATGTACAATTGTATGACCAATAAGAAGATAACACGTGTTTAGCGCATTAAATGAAAGTAATAAGTGAAGTGTCAAACTCTGTCAGAGCATTAATGGTGACAAAAATTCTCCCTTAAATGAATTTCACTTCCCAAATATTTAAACTGATGAATAAATGGAAAGTGGAGGGACTATCTGTATTGGGAAAAATTATATTTATGTATATGGCAACGTGTCATGACATATAGACTGGTCAAACAGTCAAAGAAATAAGGTTGGTTAACAGATACGAGCAACATTAGATACGAGTAAATTAAATGAAGGGGGTACGAGCTGCGAGCAGTCATACAAGTAATTCAACGCTCATACCTATTCAAGACATTTGACACTCAAAGATAGTGAAGAATCAAAGGAATGAATCTGACAACAAAAAGGAGCCTAGATACAGCATTTAATGAGTATTAATTATTGAAAACGTTAGAAAATATGTATTTAATGTATATGATTGTATAACGTAACATTTAAAGTTATTAATTGCCCATAATAGCATTATTAAGACAAAGGTAAGGCTCGTATCCCAAAAGAGCTATAAAAAAGGGAGAAACAAACAAATGTAAGGGGGGTGACTATTGGAATATACTTTGATTTACCAGCTTTCATACTTGGTTATTCTAAAATTTCTTTCTTTATTTACTTTTTTGATTATCAGTAACCCGATTCTTCTAATTTCTAGCTTTGACTAAAAATTTATTTTTTTTGGTTAAACATGCACAAAGCTTTGGAACATTAAAGTTTGCTCGACAATTAAACGATCTTGTTCTGGAAACTTTTGAAAGGGATAATGGCAATCTCTTCAATAATTTCTTGTTGATAATGATTGATACCTTGGAGTGAGGATTTCTTTTTTGCATTGCTCCGAAAAAGAAGATAACTTTCTGTAAAATCCACACATGGAGGTGACTTTTGGAGTTTTTTAAAATAGAAAATATAAAAAGGATAAAAGGCAAAAAGCTTGACAAAACGTTTTTGTATGCAAATGCTCGAGAAATTATGGCGATGTAAACAATAATAAACTAATTTATAGAATCTGCAACAGTTTCATTTTTCAACATCTCTATTCCTTGAGTCAGTCCATCTAACGACGGTTGATGGAATAAAATGGACTATTCCAATTTTAACACTAATGGGGCCAAACATGAATATATGTACATTAAGAGATGGTTTTAATGGATCTGTACGTTCCCGAGCGGATGTGTCTGTACGTTAGAAAACCTTTGGGTTCCTAAAATTTTATAGTAAACGGTTGGTTTCTTACAAAAAGTGCTCTAAAAATAGAAGTGTTTAACCCAAAAAATAATTTTCAAGGTCAAAGCAATAATTTTATATGACGGGCCACAAGCACCCGATTCAATCCGAAAGATATAAAATTTTGTTAATACAACGTGATAGAGAAGTGGGAAATAAATTCAATGACAGATAATATAATAAAATAAAGCAGAGAAGAAAGAATTCTTATTGAATGATCCTTGATAGGATAATGAGCCGAACAGAGCTTGAAGGGCCGAACTATGGCTAACTTGAGAGCAATGTGCTATAAATTACAATGTATAGAATTATAGAGAAGAAAATTAGATTCCCCTCATGGTGGTAAAAATATGTCTATTTATAGGACTAAATCTAAGTAACCATTCTCCTTAAATTATGTGTCCATTATGAGCATTTACTCAATTCATCCATTACTTTTGGAAGACTTGTAACAGCTGTGTAAATGCTGGAATTCCGTAACTGATGAGTTAATTTCGTAACTGATGAGTTAATTCCATAACTGATGAGTTAATTTCGTAACTGATGAGTTAATCTCGTGCCTGTTGAGTCAATCCCGTGCCTGTTGAGTCAATCTCGTGCATGTTAAGTCAATCTCGTGNACCTTGCAGAAACAGCTCAAGGAGCAAAATGAACGCATAGAGCAAATACCTAGAGTACCGCCCGTGATCAAGGGAGTGGATATAGATAAATATTCCCAACAACCATGGAAGCCAAGTGCTGCTCCCCTCCCAATTCCAAAGAAGTTTAAGATGCCTGATATTCCAAAATATGATGGTACATCAGATCCACGAGATCACGTTACTGCATTCACAACAGGTGTCAAGGGCAATGATTTGACAATGCAAGAGATTGAGTCGGTCTTGGTCAAAAAATTCGGTGAAACACTCACTAAAGGAGCCTTAACATGGTATTCTCTTTTACTCGAAAATTCTATAAATTCGTTTGCTGAGCTTACAGATTTATTTATCAAAGCACACTCGGGAGCTCAAAAAGTTGAAAAGCAAATGGAAGATATCTTCAAAATCAAGCAAGGAGACTCAGAGTTGCTTAGAGAGTTCGTAGATAGATTTCAACGGGAAAGAATGACGCTGCCACGAGTACCTGACAATTGGGCAGCCATAGCCTCTGCTAGTAATTTGAATGAGAAGAGTTCAGAAGCCACGAGGCGACTCAAAGAAAGCCTTCGAGAATTCCCAGCAACAACGTGGAATGATGTCTATAACAGATACAGTACAAAGATGAGGATTGAAGAAGACATTATTTTACGACATAAAACAGAAGAAAAGGTAAGCTCAAGGCGTGTGGAAAATGAAAAGAGATCTGGTAAAAACAAGTACGAGCCATACATGGGACCTGCGGGAAAGGACTCACGGTCAAGACAAGATAATCAAAGGTACGATCACAAACCTAGGAACAGGGAATCAGGCTCCTCATCAAGGTTCGGGAATGATCGAAACACACGCGGGTCACGAGACGATGATGGAGGTCTAAAGGCAAGGTTCGGTGGTTACAACTTCAACATAAGCACCTCTGAACTCGTGGCTGTTTTAAGAAGCATGGGAGATAAGGTACGATGGCCAAAGGAAATGCGATCAAATCCGAACAGACGAAACCCTGATCATTGGTGTGAATTTCATAACGATCATGGGCATAAAACAGCAGATTGCAGGTTTCTACAAGGTGAAGTTGATCATTTGTTAAAACATGGGTATCTTACTGAGTTGTTCAGTGAGAAAGGTAAACAAGCATACATGAAGAACAGACAGGAGCCTCCAAAACCACCTTCGCCCAAGAGAACTGTCAACGTTATAAGTGGAGGTGAAGAGATCAATGATGTATCTTATACATCAACGTTAAAAAGGTTTCAAAAGTGACAATTACTCACGGGAAGCGGCCTCGACATGTACTGGAAGAGGAGAATGTTATATTCAATAACGCAGACGCCGAGGGACTCATAACTCTGCATAACGACGCACTGGTAATATCTTTACTTGTACATGATACTAACGTGAAATGAGTTTTGGTTGATCTAGGTAGTTTTGTAAACATTGTTTTAATACGAGTATTGCGCGAGATGCAAGCGGAGGATAAATTAATTCCAAAGGCGCATACTTTTTCGGGATTTGATAACTCTAGTGTTGTAACAAAAGGGGAGGCAATACTTACTACATTCGCAGAAGACGTCGTTAAAGATACCAAATTTCAAGTTGTAGATATGGAAATGGCTTACAATATGATTCTTGGGAGGCCATGGATTCATGACATGGAAGTTGTTCCCTCAACTTTATATCAAGTTATTAAATTCCCATCTCCATGGGGAATATGCCAAATCAGAGGCGATCAACAAACATCTAGAAGCATCAATTCCGTTGCAGATTCAACTGTTAAGGGTGAAGACAAATAGCAATTACAGAATTTAGATGAGGGTAACACGGTGTCAACCTCACCTGAGCAAAAGCAAACAGATATGGATTCAAGACCTGACACCATTCAAGAACCAGAGGAGAACGAGAACATCAAAACAATGATAGAAGAGCTAGAGGCCGTGGTGCTATTTATACATTGGCCCGAGAGAAAAGTGTACATAGGAGCTAATCTCAGCCCGGAGGTAAAACGTAAATTGATTGAATTTTTAAAAGCTAATGCAGATTGTTTTGCTTGGTCCCATTCTGACATGACAGGGATACCACCGGAAGACATAACTCATAAATTGAATGAAGATCCATCATATCCTCCCGTCAAGCAAAAGAAAAGAAAGCAAGGTACTTTCAAAAATAAGGTGATTCAAGAGGAAGTTCAAAAATTGCTAAAAATTGGTTCAATTCGTGAGGTAAAATATCCTAACTGGTTAGCTAATACTGTTGTGGTTCCTAAGAAGAATGGTAAGTGGCGAGTCGGTGTAGATTACACAGACCTTAATAAAGCCTGTCTTAATTGATGCTACTGCAGGGCATGAGCTATTAAGTTTTTTAGATGCATATTCAGGCTATAATCAAATCAAGATGGATCCAGGAGATGAAGAAAAAACTTCTTTTATAACAGACATGGGGACTTACTGTTACAAGGTAATGCCCTTCGGTCTTAAGAATGCAGGTGCAACGTATCAAAGGTTGGTCACCCAAATGTTTCAAGAACATTTAGGTAAAACCATGGAAGTATATATAGATGATATGCTAGTTAAGATTCAACATGCAGAAGATCGTATATCGCACCTATCTGATACGTTTAAAATTTTACGAAAATATAATATGAAGTTGAATCCAGAAAAATGTGCATTTGGTGTGGCATCAGGTAAGTTTTTAGGTTTTCTTGTTTCTAACCGTGGTATTAAAGTGAATCCTGCACAGATTAAGGCCATTGAAGAAATTCCTGATATACCTTCCAACAAGAAAGAGGTTCAAAGACTAACAGGAAGAATCGTAGCTTTGGGAAGGTTCATTTCTAAATCATCGGAAAAATGTTTTAAATTCTTCTCGGCTCTTAAGAAGCAGGATCATTTTGAATGGGATGAGGAGTGTCAACAAGCACTTAGGGATTTGAAAATATACTTGTCAAATCCACCTTTGCTAGCAAAACCCAAGGCTGGGGAGAAACTTTTCATCTACCTTGCTGTTTCAGAAGTTGCGGTAAGCGCGGTTTTGGTTCGAGAAGAGCAGGGTAAACAATCTCCTATCTATTATGTTAGTAAATCTTTGTTAGATGCAGAGACACGGTATCCACAATTGGAAAAGTTAGCACTTGCTTTAATCATGGCATCTAGGAAGTTAAGGCCTTACTTTCAATGTCATCCCATTGTTGTAGTGACTGAATACCCCCTACGTAATATATTGCATAAACATGAATTGTCAGGAAGGTTAGCTAAATGGGCCATAGAGCTAAGTGAATATGAAATCACGTACTTACCTAGAACAGCAATAAAATCACAGATATTAGCTGATTTCGTCGCTGACTTTAGCCAAGGGATGCAACTAGAAGGAGAAAAAGAAGTACAAGTACTTAATGGGGCTAATCCAGGAACATGGACCTTATTTACCGATGGCTCATCTAACGTAAAAGGTGCAGGATTAGGAATTATTTTAGTGCCACCTACAGGTGAAACTATTAGGCAAGCTATTAAATGTCATTCCGTAACTAACAATGAAGCGGAGTATGAAGCTGTGATTGCAGGTTTAGAATTGGCACGAGAACTTGGTATAAATCAAGTAGTGATCACAAGTGACTCGCAGCTCGTGGTTAATCAAATGCTGGGGACTTACACAGCTAGGGAAGCAAGGATGCAACAGTACTTGGAAAAGGTACGGGAACTGATAAAGCAATTCCAAACTTGGAAGGTCATACAGATATCGAGGGATGAAAATGTTGAAGCAAATGCCTTAGCTAATCTCGCATCCGCAACTGATGTAGCAAAAGATGCAAATGCTGCAGTTATACATTTATTTCATTTAGTTCTTGATCCAGATAAGAACGAGGTAAATTTTAATAATTTAACTTGGGATTGGAGAAATGAAATTGTTGCTTTTTTACAGTATGGTACCGTCCCTAATGACAAGAAGCAAGCGCATGCACTTCGAAAAAAGGCTGCTCGTTATTGTATAAAACAAGGGAATCTTTATCGTAAGATGTTCGGTGGTCCATTAGCAAGATGCCTCGGACCTTCTCAAACGGAGTATGTAATGAGGGAAATACATAGGGGCATTGCGGGAATCACGCAGGAGGAAGATCACTGGTAAGAACCTTGATTAGAGCAGGATATTACTGGCCTAAAATAGAGGAAGACGCGGAAAGTTTTGTAGCTATATGTGATAAATGTCAAAGGTACGGTAACAACATGCATAGACCTGCGGAGTTGTTACATCCGGTCATATCACCATGGCCATTCATGAAGTGGGGAATGGATATCGTGGGTCCATTACCACAAGCAAAAGGACAGGTAAAATTTTTTCTCGTACTTACTGATTACTTCACTAAATGGGTAGAGGCAGGAGCATTTAAACAGGTACAAGAAAAGGAGGTCAAAGACTTCATTTGGCGTAATATCATCTGCCGATTTGGTGTACCAAAGGAGATTGTATGCGCCAATGGCCCTCAATTTATCGGAGCTCAAGTCACTGAGTTTTTTGAGAGCTGGAAAATTAAGAGAATCACATCTACACCTTATCACCCAGTAGGCAATGGGCAAGCAGAATCAACGAACAAAGTCATAATCAACAATTTGAAGAAACGTTTAGAGGAATCAAAGGGTAATTGGCCTGAAGTGTTACCCGGAGTTTTATGGGCATATCACACGAAAACAAAGACGAGCACAGGTGAAACTCCTTTCTCTTTAGTTTATGGAGCTGAAGCATTAATCCTAGTTGAAATAGGAGAACCGAGTACAAGATTCTCACAAGCAACACAAGAGTCTAATGATGAAGAGATGCGGGTCAATTTGGATCTACTGGAAGGCAAGAGAGAAGCCGCATTAATAAGAATGGCAGCACAAAAACAAGTGATCGAATGATATTACAACAGGAAAGCACGACTGCGATACTTCAAAACTGGGGACTTCGTGCTTAAAAAAGTTTTTCAATCTACAAAGGCGGCCAACGCGGGTAAACTAAGTCCTACCTGGGAAGGACCCTACAGAGTTCGAGATATTGTAGGAAAAGGAGAATACGAGTTGGAAACAATGGACGGGAAGGTGCTTCCTTCGCATTGGAATGCAATTCATTTGAAGAGATATTATTTCTAAGGAAAAACCCACGGTCAGGTATCACCATGTTAAATTATATTTGTTTTTGAATTGTTAAAATTTTACTAACGATTTTAGATGATAGGCAAAATGCTAACCCGTACTAAATGATGAGTCACGACCTGTAAGGCGAACTGGAATAAACTAAAATTCCTGGCCCAGGGTTACAATTATTCTGATAGAAATTTAAACGGGTTAAGCAGTCTTCATCTATAATCGTACTTCCGAGTCCCGTATGTATTTCCTTTTCAGGAAAAGGACCGAATGAGGAAAGCTATCAAGTGCTCGAGGCTTCATACTTCAACACTCAAACACTTGGGGGACTACATAATATACACAAGTATATATAAAGACGGCAGAGAAGATTGAAGAAAAATCAAGCCTGGGAAAAAGTCAAGTGCAGAGTAATAAAAGTCAAATGAAGTCATGAGCCAAGGCTAAAGAAATCCTTACTGTAATTAGGGTAAAAGTTGTGTACTAAAGCAGGTTGTAAAGAAAAACCTTGCATTTATTGTTCTAAAATGGGTTATAAAGAAAAACCTCGTGTTTAATTATTTTTTAAAAAAATATCTGTTAACAAGAAAAAACAGTTACGAGAAAGTTATAGATGTAATTCAAGCACATGTAAAGTATTATNATGTTGGTTAAGTTGTTAGGATGATAAACTACAAGATAGTACTTGGATTAGCTTAAGTCACTTCTATGGTGTTGTATTGCTATTGAGGGTTATTGTGAGCTGAATATAACTTGGATTTCGACTTGAAGTTACTATAGGAGTTGTGTGTATTGTCTTCTTGCATGTGCTTAAGGTTATCTTGATGTTGATTAAGTTAAATGGATGGAGTAGACATGAACTAGTGAATAAAGCTACTAATTGAAGATAGTTGGAGTTGAGGATTGTTTCCTTTGTTATAAATATATGGTATAAGGATGGAATCATTGATGAATGACTTCATTATCATGTTAATGATACTGTTAAATTAATGTAAGAAGTCTATAAGGGGTGATATGGGTTATACGGATTCCAATCGGAGCTTGCCGCTCGTCGTGAAGTAGTTGTGACTTGTTGTTGTTATATGGTGTCTTGTTATTGATATTTATAGGTTGCTGGACTTCCCTGGCTGTTGTTGTTGGTATATGGTATTGGAGGAGGCCCTTGTTACAAGGGAGATGCTGCCCGAATTTACGTAGACGAGCTACTAGCTTAAGTTACAGACTTAGCCTTTGTTCAACACTGATTTTGAATCTCCTTATGCTATGATATATCGAGTTGACTTGTTTGAAGAGTTGCTTGGAAGGTATTAAGGACTCAACATGTTTAAGGTATGTTAAGGCTCTTCCTTCATTCTTTTGGCATGATCTAAAGTAAAACGAATATAAACGATACGCTATTTCATAATGAATCTACTCCTAGCAACTAAGGTTGTCCATGTTATTCTTTCCTTACAAAGTTATTCCAAGAAAGTGTATATGATCCTTGAGTCCGAGTGAAGTTCATATTGATGGTATGATGTCCATAATGTTAACCGATGGTGCAATGACCTTATGTCACTCCAAAAGGTTTAGAACGTGATTCCATGAGTCCAGCATGCATTATATATGTATCTACTTTACTCTACCGAGCCGCGCTATAGTCGGCCGGGTATGGCACCTATTGTGCAACCACTGATCAGTTGGGTTTACCGAGCTCCACGTGGCCGGGTACGATTCTACCGAGCCTTATGATGGCCGGGTACGTTTTTACCGAGTCCTCTTTGAGGCCGGGTATGATATGATGATGATGTTGCCCACAGAGGCGTATGTTTTTAAAAGTTTATGTATATATATGTATTATGCATTTCAGGTCAGTAGCCCCCCAGAGGCACTCAGATGTTACAGGTTGTATCTCCTCTATCTCTCTTTACATTACTGTTCTGGTTTATGCTTTCCTGTCTTACATACTCGGTACTTTATTCGTACTGACGTCCCTTTTGCCTGGGGACGCTGCGTTTCATGCCCGCAGGTCCCGATAGACAGATTGACATTCCTCCTAGTAGGCTATCAGCTCAGCGAAGGTGTTGGTGTACTCCACTTGCTCCGGAGTTGCCTATTTGGTCAGTATGCTTTGGATATGTATTGATTGGTATGGCGGGGCCCTGTCCCAACCTTTATGATTTTATGTACTCTTAGAGGCTTGTAGACAGATGTCAGGTGTATGGATACTTGTAGGGCCTTGTCGGCCTATTTTTTGAGTTTACAAATGGTCATGTCGGCCTTATAGGCCCGTATGTCACATGTATAAGTTTGTATATCATATTGGGTCATCATACGTTAAGTATTCCCTTATGTTTTATTCTTGTTATCTCATGAAGGATTTTCTAGCTCATTTACCCATGATAGTATGATAAGAAAGATATGTTACGTTGGTACTCGGCTGAGTAAGGCACCGGATGCCCGTCGCGCCCTTCGGTTTGGGCCGTGACAGTTCGGTGGTCCATTAGCAAGATGCCTCGGACCTTCTCAAACGGAGTATGTAATGAGGGAAATACATGAGGGGCATTGCGGGAATCACGCAGGAGGAAGATCACTGGTAAGAACCTTGATGAGAGCAGGATACTACTGGCCTAAAATGGAGGAAGAAGCGGAAAGTTTCGTAGCTAAATGTGATAAATGTCAAAGGTACGGTAACAACATGCATAGACCCGCGGAATTGTTACATCCGGTCATAGCACCGTGGCCATTCATGAAGTGGGGAATGGATATCGTGGGTCCATTACCACAAGCAAAAGGACAGGTAAAATTTTTGCTCGTGCTTACTGATTATTTCACTAAATGGGTAGAGGCAGGAGCATTTAAACAGGTACGAGAAAAGGAGGCCAAAGACTTCATTTGGCGTAATATCATCTGCCGATTTGGTGTACCAAAGGAGATTGTATGCGACAATGGCCCTCAATTTATCGGAGCTCAAGTCACAGAGTTTTTTGAGAGCTGGCAAATTAAGAGGATCACATCTACACCTTATCACCCAGTAGGCAATGGGCAAGCAGAATCAACGAACAAAATCATAATCAACAATTTGAAGAAACGTTTAGATGAGTCAAAGGGTAATTGGCCTGAAGTGTTACCCGGAGTGTTTTGGGCATATCGCACGACAACAAAGACAAGCACAGGTAAAACTCCTTTCTCTTTAGTTTATGGAGCTGAAGCATTAATTCCAGTTGAAATAGGAGAACCAAGTACAAGATTCTCACAAGCAACACAAGAGTCTAATGATGAAGAAATGCGGGTCAATTTGGATCTACTGGAAGGCAAGAGAGAAGCCGCATTAATAAGAATGGCAGCACAAAAACAAGTGATCGAACGATATTATAACAGGAAAGCAAGACTGCGATACTTCAAAATTGGGGACTTCGTGCTTAAAAAGGTTTTTCAATCTACAAAGGCGGCCAACGCGGGTAAACTAAGTCCAACGTGGGAAGGACCCTACAGAGTTCGAGATATTGCAGGAAAAGGAGCATACGAGTTAAAAACAATGGACGGGAAGGTGCTTCCTTCACATTGGAATGCGGTTCATTTGAAGAGATACTACTTCTAAGGAAAAACCCACGGTCAGGTATCCATGTTAAATTATATTTTTTGAATTGTTAAAATTTTACTAACAATTTTAGATGATAGGCAAAACGCTAACCCGCACTAAATGATGAGTCACGACCTGTAAGGCAAAATGGAATAAACTAAAATTCCTAGCCCAGGGTTACAATTATTCTGATAGAAGTATACACGGGTTAAGCAGTCTTCATCTATAATCGCACCCCCGAGTCCCGTATGTATTTCCTTTTCAGGAAAAGGACCAGGCGAAAGAGACAACCAAGTGCTCGAGGCTTCATATTTCAACACTCAAACACTTGGGGGACTATATAGTATATACAGTCACGAGTATGAAAAAGGCAAAGGCAACGGCAAAGAAGATTTAGAAAATCAAGCCTAGAAGAATCATGTGCGGAGTGAAAGTTACGAAGTCATGGCATCGTAGTATTCTTTCCCATAAGAACAATGGAGTCACCCCTCAAACTCTTCCTAATGTTTTGGAGCTAAAGGGACTATGTACTAAAACGGATTATAAGGAAAAACCCTGTATCTATTGTTCTTCTCTTGTATAAATCTGTTACAAGGAAAACAGTTACGAGAAAGTTATAGATGTAATTCAAACACATGTAAAGTATTATTCAAAACTTGTCAAAGTTCAGAAATAAAAATTTGTCGAAGTTATTGCAAAAAACATGTGTGTTCCTATTTATTTTATCGTATGATCACACCATTATGAAGTTGAGACGTCTTCTTCATTAAGTGTCAAAATATAAAAGGGCCCTCTTTTATAAAACTCATGTTATTTAGTCATGGGATTAACAGAAGCATTTTTCAAAGAACAAAAATGCAGACTATTCTTTAAGTCCTTGAAAATAAAAAGGCAAGAATAGAACAGACGGAAGTTTAATGATAATAAAAGCTTCCTAATATTTAAAACTAAAGACTAAGCATAAACTTAGTCATCGAATTGTTTATACAAATGCCCCATAGCAAGACTTGGGGACTTGTACTTCTAAAAATCAACCCTCAAGTGATAGCCAAGAGTTTGATTACAAAAACTCTCAAATGAATCCAAGAACTTTAAACACATTTTTCCAAATAGATACCTGCAAAAAGGGAATTTAAAAACAGATGTAAATTTTCTTTTTCACTAAGAGGAAAGGACTGAAGAGGGTGCATCACCCGAGGCAATTTCAGCGGTCATGGGGACTTCAACTGCAGAAGTTTCAGTCAGGGGAGCCTCACTCACCGGAACTTCACCCACGGGAACATCAACTCCGGTAGCTTCAACTTCGAAAACTTCAATCGCGGGAGAAAGGAAGTCCAGTGGTTGTTGAGCTTTTTCAATAGTCTCCATCACCTTAGCTAACTCTGACTCCAGATTAAAGTTTTCTTTGATGGCTTCAACTAAGGCATCACGACGGGAGTTCAGAAAAGCCCAGCTTACATCAACTGCAACCTTATCTTCAAGAAGCTCATAATCTCTTTCCCAAGAAGCAATTTCATTTTTGAGACCTTCATTTTCATTCAGGGCTGAGTTATAAGAGGCTTGGAGAGAGGCATGAGATTTTTCCAAGGCCTTCACCTGGTCTTCAGAAGTTCGCAGATTTTCTTGGGTCTGAGTCAAATTCTGTATCAAATCTCCAGCATAAACTTCTTTTTGACTTAAAAGAGCTCTCAGCTCTATAATCTCTTCACTTGATTTAGATAATGTTCTGAGAAAGAAGACTCGAGACGCTCTCTTTCTTTCTCAGCCTGACTTGAAGAAGCCTTGACAACCACAAGCTCTGAAGTTAATGCTCTTACCCGCTGTTCCAGGTTATTCTTGCTCTCTTGAAAATCTTCTATTGTAATTTGAGCACTATCAAATTGTTCCTTCCAATTAGCTACTTCCAACTGAAAGTCACGAGCTTCCCTCTATGAATCAAGAACAGCCTTTTCAGAGTCACGGGCCACCTTCTCTAATAAAGAAATTCTGCTCATCAGCTCTGTACCAATAACGTTGGCCTGAAAATGATAAGGGAAGAAAAATTAGAATTCTAGAAAAATTCTGGCAAAATTAAAGAAAGAAGGGGCATAGGTGGAATGAACTATGTCGTTCATCAAAGTCAGGCAGCTATGGCTATTCATTTTTTCTTTCTCAATTGGGCCTATTAAAGGTTCAAGCCAAACATCCGCCTGACCGGATTTCCTCAAAAGGCTGTTGTTAGCAGGCACTTCGATAGTCACGCTCCTCATAGCAATCCTTTTACTTGTAGAACTCGCTTCTATATTGTGGACAGTAGAAGGAGGAGCGGTAGAAGAAGTAAAAACAGCAGTGGGAGGTACGGAAGAAGTTGGAGCAGATAAGGAAGGAACCAAAGGCACGACAAAAGAATGAAGGGAAGGAATTGAAGATATGGGAGTTGAAGAGGAAGATAGGGGAGGTTCATCCAAAACGGTTCCTAACTCGCCACTCTCAAAACCACTAACGAAAAGCTGGTTAATCGACTCATGAGTATCATGAGGGGTGGCAACATCATCATCAGAAACGAGATTAACATGCATGGTAGGAGAAAGATGATGAGAAACTTCAGCTTCGTCAGAAAAGATACGTCTCCAAACTCTTGGCCTTCTCACCAAGGAACCATCCTCCTCTTCTTCGTCGGAGCTATCATCGTCTGTGGTTTTTCTTTTCAGAAGAATATCCTGAGCACTTTCTAAGGAAAGTTGGGTTCCTAAACGAGAAGCCGCAACTACTTCAGCAGTAACACCTCGAATAGCAAAACCTGACAAAGAAAAAATTGAAAGTTAAGGCAATAAAGGGAAAAATTTTACATATGAGAAAGACAAAAACTCATACCGTGAGTCTTTACTTTCCAACCATAACGATTGGAAATAAATTTCCAAGACCTAGCCTCCAAAGGCGCGATCTTCAACAATTTATCTACCCAACCACGAAAATTGGGAATGTTCTCCACAACTCCCATGATTGCTAAAAAAAAAGGAAAACAGAGTTAAAGAAATTGTAAACTCGAAAGAAAGAGGTACGGGAAAGATGAGAGACTTACGTACAAAGTTCCACTTCTCAGGGAAGGGAACGTTTTGTTCACCCACTAAACCAACTGTGGGGGCAGCAACAAATCGGGCATACCAGCTACGATCCTTATCATCTTCTGCGCTCACCAAAACCCTCTTACTCCTAGCCACTAAGGTAAAGACGCCATTACGAAAAAGTCTAAGGGAGTATAGATGAATTAGGTGGAAGAAGGTGAAATCAACGTTTGCCAAATTAGCCAGATGCCTTAAACAAGCAACAACCCTCCATACAAGCGGGCCAATCTGTGCTAAACAAACTTTGAAGAAACGACAGAAATCGAGAATTACTGGGTCGATAGATGGTTTAAACCCAAGAGTAAAAGGGTATGTATAAACAAAAGAGAGTCCAGTCATATATGAAGTAATCCTCTGATTTGGATTGGGGATTACAATGGGAAAATCGTTACTCCAATGACAATCTTTGCGAACTATGGGAGCCAAAATCTCTGTAATCATAGTAGGGTAAGCATCAAAACGATCTAAACCAGAAACTTGGGTCTGAAGTGATTGTCTATCATGCTGAAAAGATAAATCATTAGGAACTATTTCTTCTACCAAGGGCTCCTGTAATGGTTCAGAGGCCTCTTTTCTCTTAGAAGATGATTTTTGGGTAAAATAACCTCTGGTTCTAGAGGAAGAACCAGGGCTAGGAGAAGGCATAGCAGAACCACCACCACAAGAGGATCCTAAGCTACGAAGTCTCCCACCCCTTCTATGTCTAACAGGGGCATTGGGAAAATTGTCTAAAATAGGAACTCGCTTAGGGTTAGGGTTCGAAGAAGACATGATGAGGAAGAAGAAGAAGTAAACAGGGATTCATACAGTTTGAGTGTTAGAGAAAAAAGTTTTTGTGGTAAAAGGTGAAAGGAAAAATTGTATTTATACTGATGGGCGATCGTCAAAAGTAAAAACGCAGTAATGGAAGGATCACAATAATGGTAACTGATACTTCATGAACAGTGGAGCCGAAAAGACAGCCTGAAAAAGTGTTGTAAAACTGTGGAACTAATAAGAAGATGACACGTGTCTGAAGCATTAAATGGAAGTGATAATTGAAGCGTCAACTCTGTCAGAGCATTAATGGTGACAAAAATTCTCCTTTAATGAATTCCACTTCCCAAATATTCGAACTGATGAATAAATGGAAAGTGGGGGGGATTATCTGTATTGGGGAAAATCGTATTTATATATATTTGGTGACGTGTCATGACACATAGACTGGTCAAACAGTCAAAGAATTAAGGTTGGTTAACAGATACGAGCAATAACAGATACAAGCAGCAACAGATATGAGCAAGTTAAATGAAGAAGGCACGAGCAGTCATACAAGTAATTCAACGCTCGTACCTATTCAAGACATTCAAAGGTCAAAGATCAGAAGAGTCAAAGGAATGAATCTGACAGCAAAAAAGAGTCCAGATACAACATTTAATGAGTATTAAATACTAGAAACGTTAGAGAATATGTATTTAATGTATATGATTGCATAACGTAACATTTAAGGTCATTAATTACCCATAATTGTCTTATTATGACAAAGGTAAAGTCTGTATTCTCAAAACGGCTGTAAAAGGGAAAGTCACAAACAACTGTAGGGGACAGAAAAACACTATTGGAATATACTTTGGTTTACTTGCTTTCTGATTATATTATTCTCAAATTTCTTTCTTTATATACTCTTTTCCGATTATCAGTAACCCGAGTTCTTCTAAATTCAAGCTTTGACCTAAAATCTAATTTTTGGTTAAACAATTTCGAGTCGTGACAATTTTAACTTTTTTCTTGAAACATTTGGATAGATTAAGTCTATCCATGTCACGTTGGAGCTCCGTTAATGGCAAGGGAAAATACTAGAAGGTTTGCTAATGGCAAGTGTATGAATGGACCAAAGAGTTACATAGGGAAATTGAGCAATTCGGGATATTAGATTGACAAATTTGGACATTTTTCCTAAAAGGAAAAAGAAATAGTTTCTGGTTTCTTTGTTCGACATATCATTCTAATAGAATAGTTCGAAATATTGAAGTACTTACCTCCCAGAGATGGTGATAGAATGGTAGAGCCTGTGTAGAATCTTCGAAACCATAGGAGACTACATAGCTCACGATGATCAGTTATATCCTTACAAGCTATGGTAAAAGATCACAGCAGCAACCTAAAGCATTAAAACAAGGAAGGATATACAAGGAACAACTTATAGCTTGTTTCGACAGTTGTTATGTATCGTTTCATAATATATCATATCTTATTATATTGTATTGTACTGTATCATTTTGATGTATACAATATTTTGATAGATTGTATTGTTCGCCGTCGTGTCGTGATGCCATGCACCAACAATAAGAAGAATAAACTTGCAATATTACAAAGAAAAAGTAAGGTATGAGATAGAATTATTATTATAAAATATAGGAAAAAGATAAAATAGGGTTATTTTATAATAAGGAAGGGTAAGATGAAAAAAATAAGGTAACGATGCGACCATACAAAATCATCGTTACATAAAGTGGGTTTTTTGTCGTTACGTAATGATTGATTAAATGACACGATAAATTTTAAGTAACATTCAAAACAAACATTGTATTCAAATGTAACGAGCCGACTGGTGGTTTTGAGCATTTGCACTTCGCTCAGTAATTTACGGGCGTGAGTAGCTCCGTATGATGTATTTTGACTTATGTGAATCGTCGGTTTTGGTTTTCAAGTTATTCGGGACTGATTTGGAAGAATGATTCTCAACTAGGGATCTTTAAGTTTGAAAGAGTTGACCGAGTTTGAATTTTTAGTATATGACCTCGGTTTGGAATTTTGATGGTTCCGTTAGCTCCGTTGGGTAATTTTGGACTTACGAACGTGTCCGGATTGTGATTTGGAGGTCGCTAGTTAAATTTGGCTCGAAATGGCGAAAGTTGGATTTTTTGGAAAGTTTGACTGAGAGTGGGCTTTTTGATATTGGGGTCGGATTTCAATTCCGGAAGTTGGAACATGCCCATAATATCGAATGTGACTTTTGTGCAAAATTTGAGGTCAATCGGACGTGATTTGATGGGTTTCAGCATCGGTTGTGGAAGTTTGAAGTTTCAAGTTCATTGATTTTTGGATTGAGGTGTGTTTCGTCGTTTTGATGTTGTTATGTTTGTTTTGAGGCCTTGAGTAAGTCCATGTTATGTTATGGGACTTGTTGGTATGTTTGGACGTGGTCCCGAAGGGCTCGACTGAGTTCGGATATGTTTGGGTTGTGTTGCGCTCGTTTTTTTAAGTTTTGACGTTGTTTTTCAAGCATAAATGGTACAACATTAAGAAAATGAGCTCCACTTTCTGTTTTTATTGAATCATTAGATCCTTATCGTAATTATGGAGCCATAGCAAAAAGAATCTTCGGATTTGGACATTGAATGAGGAGTTTATGGTCATTTTAATAAGAATTGGGTTGCCAGATTTTTCAGATTAATTATGAAATTGCTACTGACTTCGTATTTAAAAATCTGCACTATTTTTAAATATTGAAACCAGCATATCTCCTTCAATATAAGGTCAAATGGAGTGATTCAAGAGCCCAACTTGACTAAAATTTCACAAGGAATCCATTAGAGGCATCAAAAGCGAGTTTGAAGATCATTTGGCATAAGAAATGAGGCAGAAAAGTGTTAAAACAAGGGTTTATTCATTTAACATATTTTGAGTTGGGGAGCTCGGAATTGGCAATTTTTTAGGCGATTTTCAACATATGAATTGGAGTAAATATTCTCTACTCAATTTTGGTTATATTTCATGAATCTATCTTCGATTTTAACTTTAAATTGATGAATTTTAAAGAGAAAATTGGGGGGGGGGGGTTGCCTAAAATTTCGTAATATGAGTTTTTGAGTTTTGAACATCGATTTGGAGTCGGAATTGAGTGAAACTAGTATAATTGAACTCATAATTTAATGGGTTGTCGTATTTCGTGAGTTTTGTTGGGTTCCGAAGTGCGGGCCCGGGTGTGATTTTTTGCCGGATTTGGGATTTGATTTAGGATTCGATCTTTATCATTTGGAATTATTTCCTTCGGTTTTATTTGATGTATTTGAGTTGCTTTTGGCTAGTTTTGAGCCGTCCGAAGGTCACTACGCGCTGTGATGACATTTTTGGAGCATCGCTTGGCTTGCTCAGTATTGTAATTGGCTTGTTCGAGGTAAGTGTTTTGCCTAACTTTGTTGAGGAAATTTTTCCTCCTATTTTTCATTGTTTTCTACATGCGGGGTTGATACATATATGAGGTGACGAGCTTATATGTATGTGCCAGGATTAATCATGCTCGGGAGGGGTGTATTATGTTACATTTATGTTTGTAGAATTTTTTGACCTCCTGCTTCATGCCTTAGTTGACTCTTAGATACTAAGGACACAATATCAAATGATAAAAATCAAGACTTAGCTTATTATAACTTGATCAAACTTGACTGAAATTCCGAGAATACATTGATGTGTCTGATTCGGTCATCTCTATGCGAAATCATTACTACATTACTACGGCCGATATTCTTGAGATACTAGACTATATACTTGTGTTGTGGATCATTTGTGAGATTTGTGGAAGTATTTGAATAATACGGATCTTGAGGGTTGTTGAATCATTGTTGACTTGGAAAATTGTGATTGGGATTTGTTTGGAATATCAGTTAAAACACTCTCCTTGATGTTATTTATGCTTCCTGCCTTGTTGTCATTGATATACATATGCTTGGTAGGGAAGAGTGTAAAGCACGAAGGGTGATGCTGTGCCATTGTTTATACATTATCATGTGAGGGGGAGTGTAAAGCACGAAGGGTGATGTCGTGCCATATTATTGATAGTAAAAGCACGAAGGGTGATGCCATGCCATATTATTCAGAGTAAAGGCACGAAGGATGATGCTGTGCCATGTTATGAGAGTGTAAAGCATGAAGGGTGATGCGGTGCCATTTTATTTATATTGTTATGCTTTTATATCATTGTGAGGTCATGGGACGATATGTGTTTCCGTGCAGGTTAAGATGAGGGACATGCATTATGTTGTGATATCTGTTTTCCCGTGTATATGTTCATGTATTCACCTTGAGCTGTTATTGTCGCAATCTCAGATCTGATGTGACTTGTTGCTATTGTTCTGTCATTTACCTATATATCAGTTGTTGTTGTGTCGATCATATCTTCTGTTAGTTTAACTTGCAAATATCAGCCTATTTCTGAGCTTTTATAATTACACTCACGTCGTATCTATTCTGTTGCACTTTAGTACAAGCTCTTTTTTCTATGTTAGTCATTCATGCCTCTACTTGTTAACTTGTAAAGATCATGTGTTTCCTTCTTATTTGTTATACCTGTATTTAGGGCTTCACCATGCTAGTTATTTGAAGCTGATATTCCTTGTTTATTATGTCTGTCATCATTCACATGCTTTCCGCTTAGTCTTCTGCTATTGCCCATCTGGTTGTCCTTGTTCATTATTGCTAATTGCGTATTTCCTACGTTGTAATTCATGTTATCGATATTTATGTCTTCTGGTTAGTTCTGTTATACGTATATTGGGTGAGGATGAGATAAAAGCACGAAGTGTATTGCCGTGCAATTGACTTGATATCTGGGTACATCCCTCATGCTATGAAAGTTAAGAATTGACTGTTGTGGTTTATTGGTTTCATTCTAAGGAAAGGATTGGTTGAGGTATTTGAGGATGCCAAATTGTGATCTCTGTTAACACTCGGTTATTGTTTTGCGTATTCGTTGCATATATTCTTCTCTATTATATTGTGGTTTAGTTCTATTGCTGATTCGTAATGCAGGTTTTATCTGTAAGTGTCTTTTTACTAAAAAGCCTCATCACTACTTCGACGAGGTTAGATAAAATACTTACCAGTACACGGGGTCGATTGTACTGATACTATACTTCTGTACGATGTGTACAGATTTCTGGATTAGAGTTGCTGGTGAATGTCGGGTGCTGATTCTGATGATGTTCGCGCATTCGAGATATAGTTGCCTCTTGTCCTTGGTAGCTTAGGTTTTGTTATTCTGTTTATGTATCTTTCAACAGAACATGTATTTATTCGTACCAACTTTGTAAATTCCAAGTCTTAGAAGCTCATGAGTCTTACTACCGGGTCTTGGGTCAATTTGTAAATGTTCAGCTAATTCTTTACTATTTTCCTATAATCTCTTTTGGATTATATTTTTCTGTCAGTTGGCTTACCTAGCGGATAGATTTAGGTGCCATCACGACTAGTGGTTTTTAGATCGTGACATTAAAGTAACAATACAACACTATACAATAGAGAGTAACCATCCAAAGAAGTTGTTACTGCTTTGGCACCAACATCTTAGCATAAAAGGACTTAAATGAATAAAGCTTCTTTGCAGAAGAAGGTACCGCACTTCACAAAGCATTATTTTTAGTGCTACTATGCTGCTACATGGGTATTAGGGTTCACACTATGATTAACATATCTTAGAGAGTCTGGGTTGTTCATAACGGCACATTGTCCAAAAGCAAGATTGAGTTAATCAATCAACTAGAATAGAACCACAAACTGCTAAACACTTTGAACCTTGTTAAAGAACTTAACTAAGTCCCTTAAAATATCACTTTGAGGACATGATAAGTCTAAAGATCAACACTAACGGTTCATCCATCCCAAAACATGGAGTCACAAGTACATGAGCTACTAGAGTTTACTAAATACATTATCTTGAAAGAAAAAAGAAACAGCACATCAAAAATGGAAAGATGACTCTAAGGCATGCGAACGGTATGCAGATCTACCTCAAGTCGTCTATCTGGTATCCCCTAAGCACCTCTCGTGACTCCGCTTGAACCAATATCTGAATCTTCATAAGAAGTGTAAAAGTGTAGTATGAGTGCAACTGAACCAATATACTACGTAAGTATTAGCCGAACCCCGACGAGGTAGTAATGAGGCTAAGACAAGACACCTACAAATAAACCTGTGCAGTTAAGTAGCAAGAAATAACGAGATGACAAATAAAGTATCAAGTATAATAATAGAATAACAACATGTGAGAGAGGTAATCAGTACATGTGTAAAGGGATATAAAATAGGAAAGTAAAGGAAGGTGTTACTAGGTAAACCACAACTCATGCTTTTACAACAACTTTGAAAAAACCTTCAAAGGAAAATTACAAAGACACAAAGCCAAGTCCTCAATCCGAACAGTATAATAAAGAACAATGAAATAAACGCCACGGCATCACCCTTTGTGCTTTTAGTCTCATCTTCACAACATAATATAGTAGCTAGCACGGAAACACTCTTCGTGCATATTCTCACTTTATCTCAACCACGGTAACACCCTTTGTGCAATGATATTGATATATGAATAAATCACAGAAACACCCTTCATGCACAATCACTCTCATTCTTACAAGTACGACAACACCCTTCGTACATTTCACTCTTCTTCACCAAGCATCAAATATAACACAGTAACAAGCAAGGTGGCCAAACAACATCAAGGATACATTTGACCATAACTCGGCATATGAGAGTTTCCCAACACATTTGCTCTAACAATGAAAATATTAATTCAACGATCTCAACGTCTAATATCTCAATAAGCACAACATAGGAAATAACATGAATACAAGAAATCAAAGAGTTTCACAATCTATCTAAAACATGGTAGACATGATACACAAAGTAACGTGGCACAAGTAAGGCTAGTTCTACCCACATGCTTATCCCATCGACAATGCATATACACTTTTTACCTTGTATAGACGATGCCCCAAACACATAGATCACGTAGCAAATAGACTTACACCCTAATTTCTTCAATCAAGATTAACCAAGACACTTACTTCCTTCCAAAACAAGATCAACAATCCAACACAGCTTTCCCTTTAGAACAAGCCTCCAAACCACCCTATCTAGTCAAATATTATTCAAACAAGTCAAAACAAGATTTAGAAACTACCCATGTACCATAAAGGTGTGATCATTAACATATTTAAAAACTCAACAAAAAGTCAACCGAGGCCCACGTAGTCGAAACTGAAACTAAGACCAAATTCTGATTATCCATTCACCTCCGAGTCCAAAAATTTAATTTATTTCGAGATCGAACCTTAATTTGAGGTTTAGATCTCAATTATACAAAATTCCAAATTTCTACCCAAAATCCGAATTTCTACTATATGAAATCATAGATTTGATAGTGGTAATTCATGAAAAGTAATGAAAATTGAACAAAAACTAGTTAAAGTTACTAACCTATGAAGCTGGGAAGAAATTGCTCTCCGAAAATCGCCTCTAAGGAGTCTAGGTCTCAAAAATGGTGTAAAATGAGCTAAGTCCCAAAATCTCAATCTTTTACCCAACTCCTGATATAGCAATTCCAAATTCTTGTTAGAAATTGCGATGTTTGCAAAAGAGAACCACTGACTGCAAATGTGAACATTTTTTTAACCTCTCAAAAACCTTCGCATTCGTGAAGGTCTAGCCCCTCGCAAAAGCGAACAGAACTTCACAAAAGCGAAGCTGCTCCCTAGCTCTCCAATATCGTAATTACGACACAACCCTCGTAATTGCAAAGCCCGACCATTCATAAAGAGAGTAAAACTTAGCAAAAGCGAAGATGCCCAGTCCTTTCCCAACTTCACGAATGCGAGCAAGCTCTCTCAAATGTGAGGCTCGTATTTGCGAACAGATCCTCGCAAATGCGAGATCTGCAGCCCAGCAACACTATCAACTCTACAGCTCATCCAAAACAGTCCACAACCTATCCAAAACTCACCCGAGCCCCTCGGGCTCCAATTTGAATGTTCACACAAGTATATTAACATAAAACGAACTCGCTTATAAGCTCAAATCATCACAATAACATCTAGAATCAAGAAACGATGACCAAAACTCAAGATATTTTAAAGTTTAAACTCAAATTTCTAACTTTCTACATAAAGTGCCAAAATAGCCCGGGGTCACCTGGAACCCCAACTAAACATGCGTACAAGTTCAAAATAATCATACGAACCTACCAAAATAATCAAAATACCGAACCGAGGTCGTTTACCAAAATTATTGATCGTGGTCAACTCTAAACACTTTTAAAGTAAAAAATCACATTTTTAAAATTCACATTTAAACCTTCCGAAAATCAACACGGACCACGCACGCAAGTCATAAATTACAAAATAGAGCTATGAAAGGTCTCGAAACACAATAAAGCTAGTACCCAAAATGACCTATCGGATCGTTACATTCTCCACCTCTAAAAGAAACATTCGTCTCAAGTGGACGTAGAAATGTAGCTAGACTAGTAAGAAGGTGCGAGTTTCTACTCCTTATATTGGACTCAGACTCCTAAATAGCCTCCTCAGTCGGCTAACTTCTACAACGCATATTCACAGATGGAATATCTTTAGATCTCAGCTTTCGAACTTGCTGGTCTAGAATAGCCACCGGCTCTTCCACATAGGTCAGATTCTCATCAAGCTGCAACATGTTAAAGTCCAAAACATGTGACCTATCCTCATGATACTTCCAAAGCATGAAAATGTGAAATACCAGATGTACCCCTACTAGGCTAGGAGGCAAGGCAAGCCTATAAGCAACCTTCCCAACTCTCTCCAAGATCTCGAACGAGCCAATAAATCTCTGGCTCAACTTGCCCTTTTTCCCAAATCGCATCACGCCCTTCATAGGCGACACTCAAAAAAGAACTTTCTCACCCTCCATGTAAGTCATATCCCTAACCTTCCTATTAGCATAACTCTTTTGCCTGGACTGTGTTGTACAGATCCGTTCCTGAATAAATTTCACATTTTCCAACACATCGTGAATCAAGTCTGTGCCCAACAATCTAGCTTCACCGGGCTCAAACCAACCTATTGGAGAACGACATTGCCTCCCATATAAGGACTCATGTGGAGCTATTTGGATACTCGGCTAATAGCTGTTGTAGTAGGCAAACTCTGATAGGGGTAGAAATTGGTCTCACTGACTCCCGAAATCAATAGTTCATGCCCTCAACATATCCTTCTAAATCGAAATTGTCCGCTCGGACTGCCCGTCCGTCTGTGGATGAAACATGATACTCAACTCGACCTGCGTGCTCAACTCACGTTGCACTACTCTCTAAAAGTGTAAAGTGAACTGCGTACCACGGTCTAAGATGATAAAAATGGGCACACTGTGCAGGTGAATAATCTCCCTAATGTAAATCTGAGCCAACCATTCTACAGAGTAGGAAGTCATCACCGGAATAAAATGCGCGGACATAGTCAACCGATCCACAATGACCCAATCAAGATCATACCTCCTGGAGGTCCGTAGAAAGCCTACCACAAAGTCCATAGTGATACGCTCCCACTTCCACTCCAATATTACGAACTTCTAAGTCTAACCATTGGGGTATCTCATGTTCATACTTTACCCGTTGACAATTCAAACACCGGGAGATATGTCCAAAAATATCTCTCTTCATCTTTCGCCACCAATAGTGCTGCTTCAAGTCAGGATACTTCTTCGTGACACCTGGGTGAATGGAATACCATGCCTTATGAGCCTCTTCAAGGATCAACTTTCTCTACCCATCAACATTCAGAACAAAAATTCAGCCCTGAAGCCACATAACACCATCATCCCTAATCCCCACCTTTTTATCACCAGCCCAGTGCACCATTTCTTTCAACACCAACAAGTAAGGATCATCCAATTGGCAAGCCTTGATCTGCTCCAAAAAAGATGACTATGCCACAACACAAGCGAGAACCATACTACGCTCCGAAATATCCAACCTAACAAACCTGTTAGCCAAAGCCTGAACATCCATGGCCAATGGCCTCACCACTGCCGTATAAATGCCAGACTACCCATGTTCTCTGCCTTCCTATTCAAGGTATTGGCCACCATGTTAGCCTTGCCCAAATGATATAATATGGTAATATTATAGTCCTTCAATAACTCTAACCATCTCCTCAACCTCAAATTAAGATCCCTTTGTTTGAACAGATGATAGAGGATCCGATGATCAGTGTAGACCTCACATGGCATGCCGTATAAGTAATGCCTCCAAATCTTGAGCACGTTCAGAATGGCTACTAACTCAAAATCATACATGGGGTAGTTCTTCTCATGGACCTTCAACTGACGAGACACATAGGCAATCACTCTACGATACTGCATCAATACCGTGTCAAGCCCAATATGCGATGCATTATAATACACAGTGTAAGACATCGAACATGTGGGCAACAAAAACACTGTAGCGAAGGAAGTCTTGAGCTTCTGAAAGCTCTCCTCACACGTGTTAGGCCATTTGAAAGGAGCACCCTTCTGAGTCAATTTGGTCAATGGGGCTAAGATAGATGAAAACCCCTCCACAAACCGGCGATAGTAGCCCGCCACAACTAAGAAGCTCCGAATGTGTGTAGCTGAAGTAGGTCTAGACCAATTCAGAACTGCCTCTATCTTCTTGGGACCCACCTTGGTACCATTAGAAGACACAATATGACCCAAGAAGGCAATTGAGTCCAGCCAAAACTCACACTTCGAAAACTTGGCATATAACTGACGGTCCTTTAAAGTCTGAATTATAATCCATAGGTGCTGCTCATGCTCCTCCCTACTATGTTAGTAAACCAAAAAATCATCAATAAAGACAGCCATAAAGGATTCCAAATAGGTCTTGAACACTTAGTTCATCAAATCCATGAAGACTGTTGGAGCATTGTTCAAGACAAATGATGTTACTATGAACTCGTAATGACCATATCGAGTCCTAAAAGCTCTCTTAGGGGTGATGCCCCAACCTTCACCGGATGGTAGCCAAATCTCAAATCAAACTTGTAAAACACCTTGGTACGCTGAAGCTGGTCAAATAAATCATCGATCATGGGCAACAAATACTTGCTCTTAATAGTGGCCTTGTTCAACTGTCGATAGTCAATGCACATCCTCAACGGTCCATCCTTCTTCTCAAAAAAAAAAAAAGCGGTGCACCCCTAGGTGAGAAACTCAGTCTAATGAATCCCCTATCAAGAAAATCCTGCAGTTGATTTTTCAATTCCTTCAACTCAGGTGGAGCCATACGGTACGTTAGAATAGAAATTGGCTGAGTGTCCGAAACAAAATCAATGCAAACTCAACATCTTTATCGGGTGGAATACCTGGCAAATATGTAGGAAACACCCAAGGAAACTCCCTCACAACCGGTACCAAATACGTAGAAGAAACCTCCACACTAAAATCTCGGATATAAGCCAAATATGCTAGACACCCCTTCTCAACCATATGCCGATCCTTCGAATATGAAACTACCTTACTAGTGGAGTGACTAAGAGCCCTTTCCACTCTAATCTAGGCAACCCCGACATAGCCAACGTCATAGTCTTGGCATGACAATCCAAGATAGTGTGATACGGGGAAAACCAATGCATATCAAGAATGACCTCAAAATCCACCATATTTAGCAACAAAATATCAATTATAGTATCATAACCATCAATAGTAAAGATCGGTACACTCAATCAACTATTATGGAAACTCCAACAGGTGTAGACACCGAAATAGGAACATCAACAGAATAACGAGACTTACTAAAACAGGAAGCAAAATATGAAGACACATATGAATATGTAGAACCCGTATCAAATAACGCGGAATCATCTCTACGGCATACTAAGATAATACTTGTAATAACTGCATCGGATGACTCTACCTCAGGCCTACCAGGAAATGCCTAAAAAATGGGGTTGAGCCCTACCAATGTGTCTTCCACCTCTAGGACGACCTCTCATTGTTTGGCCTCCAGCTCAGGCTACCTGACCCCTGCTTCTAGTTGGCTGAGTAGGTGGTAGAGCAATCGATGCTGGAATCTTGTCACGAATACCCTGTTGTGGCATACTGCTCTGCAACAAAGGGAGAAACCTTGCGACGTGCCTCATATCCCCACATACATAGAAAGCCCACTACTGATATGGTTGCTAAGCCTAGAACTATCCCTATCGATGTGAATAACCACCATGGTAATTCTGTATCGGAGGAGCACTAATGGGAGATGGAGATGCACTGTATGCTAGCTGCTCGAAATGAGGTCCATAAGCATTGTGGCTACTCGAAGCACCATGTGTGACCTGTAAGGCTAACTATGCTGGCCTGATAGGATAGCCTCCACCAAAAGGAACCCCTGCCTCCAGGCGAGGCACCACTGAATCCTCCAAAATGATAGGTCCTCTTATTAGAGTTTGTCTTTATCGCTTGGCCTCTAATGCGCTCAATCCTCCTAGTGATCCCTACTACTTGAGTGAAAGAAATCTCAATCTCAGCCTCTCTGGCCATCTGATGTCTGATCCTGTATGTAAGACCCTTTACGAACCTCTACACATTCTCCCTCTCAACAAGGATCATGATAGTTGCATAGTATGACAAATCAATAAATCTAGTCTCATACTAGGTAATGGTCATGCTACCCCGCTAAAGGCGCTCGAACTGACTACACAACTCCTCTCTCTAAGTGAAGGGAATAAAGCTCTCTAAGAATAGTTGTAAAAACTGAGCCCATATGAGAGGAGGTGATCGTGCTGGCTTGCCCAGCTAATAAACCTGCCACCACCTCTTAGATGGCCCATGCATTTGAAAGACGATGAAATCTACTCCATTGGACTCCATTAGTCCCAAGTTGCACAAAATCTCATGGCAACAGTCCAAGAAATCCTAAGAATCATCTGAAGGTGCACCGCTAAAGTGAGGGGGAAACAGCTTGATGAACCTGTCCAACCTCTTCAGCTCATCAACTAACATCGTGGGCCTGTCCCCGAGCTGTGTAGCAATAATAGGTCAAACCACCCAAAGTGGTAGAACTCCTAGGGTCTAATAGCGGGAATCTGAAATCCTCTCCCGACCTAAGAAACGGTTGGTGGCACAGGAAACACACCAGTTTGTGACATACACTCCATGAAGCCAACCATACAAACTAAGTTGTGTTGAAGCTCTAGGGTAGCAAATAACCCCTCTGGTACCTGATTTGGTTCTGCTAGCTCGGTCTAAACTAGGATATTATCATCCTGCACTATTTGAGGCTCGGCTACAAATGTTGTTGTAGGCTAAGCTCTGCCTCTACCCTGGCTCTGTCCCCTACCCCTGGTAGTGGCTGCAATCTGGGGCTCCGGCTCCTAATCAGCTCTGGACGAGGTATGTGTCCTCACCATCAGTGAGAGATTAGAGAAAAAAAGATTCAATCTTAATAATATAACAAAGTCGCAGAGTAGAGAAAGAAAGAAAGCGAAGTTTCCTAAAGCCTTATAGAATGTAGAAGATAATTACATACGTCTCTGTACTGATCCTTAGACTCTACCAAGCTTGCTCATGACTCGTGAGACCTAGGCAACCTAGGGCTCTGATACCAACTTATCACAATCAAAAATCCAAGCATGCGGGGTCGTGATGCTGCCTAATACTGCTTTCTAGGCAAGCCAACACATACCAGAAAATATGAAAGAAATGAAACTATCAATAAACAATTAAATGATAATGTAGTGTAATAGTAACTTAGAAGTATGCATGATAAGTCTAAAGATCAACATTAACAGTTTAACCATCCCAAGACGTGGAGTCACAAGTACATAGGCTACTAAAGTTTACTAAATATATTATCTTGTAAGAAATACAATGTTGTCTGAAAAGTAGAAACAATACAGCATAAATGGAAAGATGACTCCAAGGCTTGCGAACGGTATGCAGCTCAACCTCGTGTCGTCCATCTGGTATCCACTAAGCAACTCTCGGGACTCCGCTTGAACCAATATCTGAATCTGCACAAGAAGTGCAGAAGTATAGTATGAGTACAACGTATCGAATGTACTCCATAAGTGACGAGCCTTACCCCGACGAGGTATTGACGAGGCTAAGACAAGACGCCTACAAATAAACCTGTGTAGTTAAGTAACAAGAAATAATGAGATGACAAATAAAGTATAATAATATGATAACAACATGTGATAGAGGTAATAAGTACATGAGTAAAGGGATATAAAGCAGAAAAGTAAAGGAAGGTGTTACTAGGTAAACCACAACTCATGTTTTTACAACAACTCTGAACAAACCTTTCAAAGGTAAAATACAAAGTCACAAAGCTAAGTCCTCAATCTGAATAGTAAAATAAAGAACAATGAAACCAACAAATGGTATGACATCACTCTTCGTACTTTTACTCTCATCTTCACAACATAATATAGTAGCTAGAACGAAAACATCCATCGTGCATATCCCCTTTTTCTCTCAAGCACTGTAACACCCTTCGTGCATATCACTCCTCCTCACCAAGCATCACATATAACACAGTACCAAGTAAGGTAGGAAGCATCGAGGATAATATTTGAACATAACTCGCCATATGAGAGTTTACCAACACCCTTGCACCAACACAAAAAAATAATTCAACAATCTCAACGCCCAATATATCAATAAGCTCAACATAGAAAATAACATGAATAAGAGAAATCAAAGAGTTTCACAATCTATCTAAAGCATGATAGGCATGATACACAAAGTAACGTGGCACAATAAGGCTAGTTCTACCAGCATGCTTATCCCATGAACAACGCATATACACTCATCGCCTTCTACTATGCGACGCCCCCAAAACTATATCACGTA
>NW_017675069.1:74052-76882 GCF_001879085.1 Nicotiana attenuata
TGAACAGCACTTTGCAAAAGAGAATCTATTACACAGCTCTCCAGTATTGCAATTGTGACACAACCCTCGCTATTGTGATGCCGACAATTCACAAAAGCGAGCAAATATTCGCAAGCGCGAAGATGCCCAGTACCTTTCTAACTTCACAAATGCGAGCAATCTCTTGCAAATACGAGGCTCGCATTTGCAAAAAGATCCTCACAAATGTGAGATCTGCAGCCCAGCAACTCCACAACTCTTCCAAAACAGTCCACAACGTATCTGAAACTCACCCGAGCCCCTCGGGCTCCAATCCGAAAATTCACACAATTATATTAACACCAAACTAACTCGCTCGTTAGCTTAAACCATCACAATAACATCTAGAATAATGAATCGATCACCAAAACTCAAGATTTTTCAAAGTTCAAACTCAAATTTCCAACTTTCTACATAAAGCGTCGAAATGGCCTCAGGTCACCACGGACCACAACTAAACATGCGTACAAGTCCAAAATCATCATAAGAACCTATTGAAATTGTCGATATACCTGATGTTTGGCTATAATTATATTTTTTTAGTGCATTACTTATCTTACATTTAGGTGTTTTAATGGTAAATAATACTATACTTGTGCTTAATTCAATTTATTTTATGTGTAGGTACATTGGAGATGAAATTGGAGCAAAATAAATATTTAAAAAGTAATTCATGCACTAAAACAATGGGCTTATAATTATATAATGATAAGGAATATATTGATGACAAACAAAGAACCAATGAGGAAGGAAAAAACAAAAGAAATAAACAATCGCAAGTGAAAAAGAAAGAAATACAAGAACGAGAATGAGCAAAGAAGATGAGAAAAGAATTGGAATTGTTAGGCAACATTTTAAACGAAGCAACAATAGGCATCGCGAAGGATTTTGCTCGCGAAGGATTTTGTGGCGCACAATGGAAAGCGAGCTGCAGAGCTCGCGTCGCCAGGGGTATAGCAAGGTGGAGCGCGCTATAGATGTCGTGAGGCACGGTCTGTAGCGAGGGTGTTCCAGATTTTTAAAGCCTATTTTGTCTCCTACTTGGTTTTGGATTGGGTTATTTGATTTGAGTCTTTTCCCTACACATATAAACAATCATTAAACATCATTTTAAGGGGGAGACCTGATTTTAGACGAGGGGAGAGCACAGAGCCGCCATGGAGGCCGGAATTCATCAGATTCCATCTTTCTTCCATCAAACTTAGTAATCTTTACTTTTTCTTGATGATTTGTTGTTTTGCTACCATGTCTATGTGGAGCTAAACTTCACGTTCTAGGGTTGTGGTTGTCATGAATATTCAAGTTTATTGATTATATTACCGTTAATTCGAGTTATCATCTTTGGTTGTTTTTCTAATTATGTGCATAATTGCTTCATTGTTTGGCCAGCAGTTGAGTTCTATTTACTTTCTATGCTATGCTTGGGAAAGCCGTGTTTAGATTAGAGTAGAATTGGAGAGGGCTTGTTTTTCTGAACCCGTGGCTCAGGGAAAGATTTTCGCGGTTAGGATAGGAATATACCTAACAGTCTTGCTTAGTTTAATACCGTATTATATTCGTTCATGATAGATTCAGGACCATAGGAATATAGGGTTGGTATATTATGGATAGACAAATAGTATTATGGGAACATACTATTTATATAGACAATCCGGTCAACTAGAAACCATAGATAATTTGGATTAACAGGCGTAATTACGGACTAAATAGGATTGATAAACCGACCACAACCCTGGAATAAAAATCCCTTGGTTACGTGTTTAAATTTTGCAATATTATCTGTAATAGAAAATTTAATCTTTGATCATCTTGGACAGTAAATTTATTTTAGTTTGCTTAGTTAACAGTTAATCTAAGTCTCTGTGGGTTCGACTTCCGACTTTCGAGTCACTTTATTACTTGACGGCCACGTATACTTGCGTGTACTTGGAGAACCAACAAGTTTTTGGCGCCGTTGCCGGAGACTTAGTTATTCATTGTTTGTCTGAGTTTAGCTTTTAGGTTATTTTTGTCCATGTTTTTTAATTTTCTCATTTAGGTAGTATTTTCTTTTCTTATTTTGACATGACATCTTTGAATGAAAGTTGTTTGAATGATGATTATTCTTACTTTGATAATCCTTGCCGTATTATGGAGGGCCCCACTGGTGGAAAAATTGTCAGATTGTTCCCGGGAGCGAGTTATGCGCACAATCTCAATCCTTTGACTGGAATATTTGTAGCATGTATGGTGGTCAAGATGGCTATTGGGATTGTTGTCCTAATTCTTTTCATCCTTCTCTGAGCCCTTATGCGATCTTTCTATTGATGTTTGTGAGTTTGATAGGGGCAATGAAGTGTAGGATGGAATGTGATGCATATATTAGGGATATTCTGAGAGAAGTAGTAGAGCAACAGGATAAACTCAAAAAAATATGAAAAGAATGAGGGCAGCAGTCTCGAGAATGAAGGACAATATGGAAGAATTGAATGAAGAGAGCGAGTACCAGGGAGAGGGAAATTTTGAAAAAGTGGAGATTATGAGTCAAACATGGCTGGTCGAACAAGCTGAAAGATTCGATATATATGAGGTTCAACGTGAGAAAATTCAGATGGGATAAAAGCTTAATAGAAGTGAGCTGAATTGGGACAGAGATCGAAAATTTGGCAATGCTATTCACGACTTGGAGCGTCAATTGATTGCAAAGGTTGATGCGTCTAACGACCACAAAGTAGTTCTGAGTTGTGTGAAACTGAAAGGAGCTTATACGCCAAATTGAGGAGCTAAAAGTGGAGAGTCAATCATTCGACGGACTTTTAGTAATGATGTCCAT
>NW_017675070.1:0-926 GCF_001879085.1 Nicotiana attenuata
GTCCCGCTTTCCTGGACTTGCCTTGAATCCCCTCGACTTCCTGACCGAATTTCAACCCCGTGACTCTAATGACCCAAGTGTTCTATCCCATATTGTTGTTTTTGTGTTTCTGACCCCTCTTTTTGAAACTTCGCTTCTTCCCCACAATTATCCAATTAATCCACCGATGAAACTTCCAGTGGTCCTTTATGACTTACTTTGCTTTTTGACATCTTTGATATATTCTGGCCCTGTCTGTACAACTAGGAAGCTGGTAGTTAGCCTTGACATTCCTTCCTTTTGTTTCGAACAGAACTGACACTGAAACATCTTAAAGATAGACCTCGAAAGAATGAAATGCAACGACCTCGAGGGTTAAGGATAAAGAGAATCCGAGAACGGATGATTTGTAATGAGGAAAGAAGAGAATAAGACTTATCTGAGTGGAACAGCTGGTACCATTGAGCATGCCATGCATTTTGGATTAACCGGCCCAGTCTGTCTAACCAATCAACTTTCAATTGCCACATTTGCTGTTCTGGACTTTCACAACCTGATTTTCACCCAAGCCCAAACCTTGCTCGTCTTGCAATGTCTTGAGCAGCTTTTGACCACAGACTTGTCTCATTTGCCTATCTGAAAAACTCACCTTCGCCTTAGGTGCCATGAGGGTTTTCACCAATAAGACTCTCTCATTTTTGATTTCTCTCAACTCACTTCGCCTTACGGTGCCCGTGAGGGTTTTCACCAATAAGACTCTCTCATTTTTGATTTTCCTCAACTCACTTCGCCTTACAGTGCCCGTGAGGGTTTTCACCAATAAGACTCTCTCATTTTATCATTTTCTCCTTGCACCGGAATGTTGCCCCTGACGCGAACCACTTTCACTTGCTCGTATTGGCGCTTTTTGAAGATTGATCAGAAGGTCTTCCTTTGGACCGTAATGT
>NW_017675070.1:4440-39250 GCF_001879085.1 Nicotiana attenuata
GAACGTCAAGCAGCTACCTCAACAACTCTGATAAGCTCTGGGAAACAAAGACTGCTCAGCTAAGCCTCCGGGGTACCTGAATCTGCACACAAGGTGCAGGGAGTAGGGGTGAGTACTACCGACTCAGTGAGTAATAAGCATACAAAATGTCTGAAGATAAGAAATCCACGAAATGCCACAAAGTAAAGCTAAAACTAACAGTCCAACACCTAACTACGAACTAACAACAAAACAACTCAAATATATCAGTCAAGTATAATGTAAAGATGCAATGCAATGCACATGACCGCTACGGCGCGTAGCCCGATCCATTTAACGTCGACGGCGCTCACTGGGGGTGTGTACAGACTCCGGAGGGGCTCCTTCAGCCCAAGCGCGATATAATCATACGATTCGCTGCGCGTGCAGCCCGATCCATACTCAATCCACAATATGCATATGAGTCACGTAACAGATTCAGTTAATTTTCCAATTTCCAATTTATTAAGAAGAATCTACTTTAGATATTTAGCTTCAGGAAAAGTGACTTAGCGTTTCATAACAGTGATTAAACACAGGACTGAGATCAATGATTATACAAAGCATGCTATCACAATGACAATCATCCTCTAAGGATGCTACAGATCGGCACAAGGCCCCAAACACGGCAATAAGCCCAGATATATTCAATACAGGGTGCGTATCAGTCGCCAATATAGAAATATTCTTGTTCGGGATGGATTAAGTCTCGATCCCCAGTCATAACCAATCCCGCACCTGCCATGGGGTGCGAGTCACGCCCTACAATAGCGTCACAATGTGATAAGCCGGGGTTTCAAACCCTCAGGCCATCATATACACCAACTACTCACCTCTATCCGGCCGTAGAATAGTCCGCAATGCCTTTTGCTTTCGTATCGACCTCCTCGTGCGTCGAATCTAGTCAAAATCACAACGAATACATAAATATGGGTTAAGGAAACATAACCCAATCAAAAATACTCGAAAAGTACTAAAATTCACGAAGTTGGTAAAACCCGAGCCCCGGGCCCACTTCTCGAAAAATTCCAAAAATCACACCAACGGATTCCTCGTCTCTCCACGAGTCCGTGCATATAAAGTTTACCAAAATCGGAGCTCGTTTGACTCTCCGAATTCCATTTTTACATCACAGCTTTCCAAGCCCTAGCCTGACCCGTTTTTGATGAATTTTCTACAATTTACATGTAATTTCTACCATAAATTCGAATATTTAGGCCAAGGAACTTACCTCCAAGTGATTCTCAGTCAAAACCCTCGAATTTCCTTGTTCAAAGCTCTTAAGAACGTCAACAATGGAGGAAAAATATGAAAAGGTCGCGGATGAAATATTATTTTAAAACCCTTCTGTCGCCCAGCAATTTTCGCTTCTGCGGTCCCGCTTTCGCTTATGCGGGACCGCTTCTGTGGCCACATTTCTGCTTAAGCGGTTTTCACTTAGAACCCCGGACTTCTCTTATGCGACGCGTAGTCCGCTTCTGCAGTTCCTTCAAACCCGCTTCTGCGGCACCTTGTCCGCTTATGCGGACCCGCTGGTGCGAGCCACCTTCCGCATCTGCGGAATTTCCCTAGCCGGCCACGACCGCTTCTGCGACCACGTACCCGCTTCTGCGGTACCGCTTCTGCGGTCCATTTCCGCAGAAGCGGAAACACCAGATGACAGAAAAATCTGACCTGCAATTACACCTCAAAACTCTCGTTTAACCACCCTAATTCACCCCGAGGCCCTCGGGACCTCAACCAAATGCACAAATATGTTCTATTACTTCATTCGAACTTGCTCGTAACATAAAAACACTATCATAAACACCAAAATCATCGAATTGCCACGGATTCAAGCCTAAGTTAAACTAAAACTTCCGAAACTTGCATTTGATCTAAAACCCGACCTAAACACCTCCGAATGATCTGAAACTTTGCACGCATATCCAAAATCACCTAACGGAGCTACTGCAACTCTCGGAATTCCATTCCGACCCTCGGATCAAAATCTCACCTACCATCCAGAATTCGCCAAAATTCAACCTTAGCCAATTCAAGCCTAATTCCACACCGGACCTCCAAATTCAGTTCAGATTGCGCTCCTAAGTCACAAATCATCTCCCGAAACTGGTCAAATCATCGGAAATCCATTCCGAGCCTTCTAATAAGTCAACATTCGGTTGACTTTTCCAAACTAACCTTCTCATAAAGAGACTTATTGTCTCGTTTCTAACCGAACTCTATCCGAATTACTTCAAATTCTCCAAACACATATAATGAAACATATAGAAGCATAAAACGGAGAAAACGGGGCGATAACTCCCGTAACGACGGGTCGGGTCGTTACAACAAGTCATTGCTCCCATACCCTTTCCTTGCATCAAAGATTTTCCTAACAACCCAAACAAGCTTGCTTAGGTGTCTCCATCTCATTGATGTTTCTACTCTTTATATAGAAACTGTGGATCCATTGAACCCAAAGAGTATCTTTCTTTGTTGCAATAGCCCATAGCAGTTTTGAAATGGCAGCTTTATTCCAAGTCTGAAACTCAATTATGTTCAAGCCCCCTGCTAATTTTGGCATACATAGTCTCTCCCATGCAACAAGTGCTCTTCTGGATGTTGCACATTGTCCAGTCCACAAGAATGTTCTACAGGCACTTGTTATTAGCTGCATCACCTTCTTTGGTATCAAGAAAATCTGCGACCAATATGTTTGGATCTCAAAAAGGACACTTTTAATGAGCTGCAGTCTACCACTATATGACAGAAATTTGCGTCCAACATCTGATCCTTGCAATCATTCTTTCCACCAGTGGCATACATTGTTGGACTGTTATTTTCTTTGATGACAAGGGAACACCAAGGTATTTGAAAGGAATCTCTCCCATTGCAAAGTGCATTTCATCATAGATTTTATTCTGCAACTGTTGATCCACCCCTGTTATGTACAGAGAACTTTTTTCCATATTTGCTTTTAAGCATGAGACTGCAGAGAAATGTTTAAAAGCCTTCATCATCAACTGAATAGATATTCTATCAGCCCTGCAGCACATTAGTAAGTCATCTGCAAAACAAATATGGGTTAGCTTCATTTTCCTGCATCTTGGATGATGATTAAAGTTGGGATTTTGGTTCAGCTGTTTCAAGGATCTGTTCAAATACTCCATTGTCAAAACGAACAGGAATGGTGACATAGGGTCTCCTTGTCGCAGCCCTTTCTTTGCTTGGAACTTAGGGGTGAGTCCTCCATTGAAGATAATAGAGTAACTCACAGTTGAAACACACTCCATGATGAGTTTGACAAACTGGACTGGAATTCCAAATTCTAATAAGACCATTCTCAAAAAATCCCATTCAACGGTGTCATAAGCTTTCCTGATATCTACTTTCACTAGACATCTAGGGGATATTCCTCTTCTGTTGTAACCTTTGACTAGTTCATGCGCCACAATCACATTATCTAAGATATTCCTTCCTTCGATGAAAGCTGATTGTGCTGGCCCAACAATTTTGTCCACTACTTGCTTGAGTGTGTTAGTGATCACCTTAGCTGTCAGTTTGTACATAGTCGTACAACATGCAATAAGCCTAAACTCCTTCACATGAGTAGGATTAGGGACTTTTGGCACCAATGTAATAGTTGTATTGTTTATCTCCTTAAGTAGCTTTTCATTCTCAAAAAACTGGAGAATGGCTGTTATAACATCATCACCCACTACATCCCAGTTAGCTTTGAAGAATTCAACAGGAAAACCATCTACCCCAGGGGCTTTATCAGCTGGTAGATCTCTCAGAGCTTGTATAATTTCTTCCTTATTCACTGGTTTAATCAACCTCTGCTGCTCCTCCTTATTGAGACAGTACCCATCTTTTGCGGTGGTGTTGTTCAAACAAGGTAATTCTGCCGCCTTAGTGCCCAACAACTCTTGGAAAAAACTAATAAATTCACACTGTATTTGGCCTGGATCAGTCAGCATAATCCCTTGGTCGTTACAAATTGAAGAGATATGGTTCCTTGCTTGTCTAGTCTTCATTTGTGCATGGAAATATCTTGTATTTGAGTCTCCTTTTGCTAACCATACAGCCCTAGACTTCTGCCTCAGCACCTCTTCATGTATGTTAGACCATTTTTCTAGTTCAAGGATCAGGTCTCTCTCTTTTTGAATCAGATTAGGATTGTAGAGGTCAGAATTCAGCATTAGTTGAATGTCTTGCAACCTCCCTCGAGTGTCTTCAACCTTCCTTTCCAAATTGGATACCTCTTTCTGGAGATGTCTTGTGTTTAGTTCAATAAGTTTGAGCTTTTTGCATATTCCGTACATAGTGCACCCAGGAACTTTATACTGCCATGTAGTATTGATCGCTGCCTTGAAATCCTCATTCTGGAGAAGAGTGTTGAGTAGTCTAAATGGCCTAGGAAGGTTTTGTCTGATCCTCCCAGTGTTAACAATAATAGGAGAGTGGTCTGAACATTCTGGATTAAGGTAGACTGTTTCCAAATGTCCATAGCTGTCGAACCATTTTGCATTCCCAAAAGCCCAATCTATAAAGATATGGATTCTGACATGTGCATCTCTCTTATTACTCCATGAGAATAAACTCCATGTTCTCTTTAGTTGTCCAAGCCCTATGTCTTCAATACATTCCTGGAAATCTTTAATCTCATTTGGATGAACTGGAATACCTTTTGCCTATCATTCACAGAAAGGACAGCATTGAAGTCCCTTAGCACAATCCATGGGTCAGTTATATTGTTACTCAGATTCCTTAGCCCTTGCCATAATGCCTTCCTTTCATTTATGGTATTCAAGCCATAAACAAAAGTTATCTGGCTAGTAAAGTTTGATCCCTTGTCTTTTACTATGCAATGCACAAGTTGAGGCAAAGATTCTACAATTTGTACTTCCACTTGTTGAGGTTTCCAACCAATCCATATTCTACCATTTGGATTTTGGGTATAGTCAGTAGCTATTTCCCAATCATTCCCCATTTTCTTCTTAACTTTTTCAGCTCTGTTAGCTTTAACTTTAGTCTCAAGACAACCTATTAGGGCTACTTTGTTTGTAAGCAGGAAGGTCTTGAGTTCTTTCTGCTTAAAGGGCTTATTCAGCCCCCTTATGTTCCATGAGCAGAATATCATGGAGGTATCTTCCTCGGAGGACTCTGATCCTTTATCACTTTTGAAGTGACTATCATTGGTTGAATTCTAAGAGCACTAAGCTGATTCTGCCTCAGCAACCTCTCATTCTTATCACTGTCTTCAAACAGCTGATTTTGTCCTTCATGATCATGAGAAATAGCTAGTTTCTTCTTACCCCTGTTCTTGGCCTGTTGCACTTGGAAGTCCAGACTCTCTTGTTGTTCCTTCTCATTCTGGTCCTCAGCTGGTTCTTCTACTTCTTTTGGCATTTCTGAATCAACTTGTTGCTCAACAGCTGTGACTGTCTTACCAGTCTGTTGATTCACTTTCACTCTCCAGCCCATCTTCATCTTCCTTCTATTCACTTGTTGTTTTCCTTTCTCAAGTGTGTCCTGCTTACATTCACCATTCTTATGCCCTATGTTCAAACAGCTTTGACAGTATAGGGGTCTCCACTCGTACTCAATGCTCTACAGTTTGCATTTTCCTCCTGGTAGTTCAATTGATATCTCTTCCGGAAGTTCAGCTGATACATCCATTTCAATTAGAATACGTGCGTAGGACACTCTTTCTCCTTTGGTTGTAAGTTTATCCGTGCATATTGGCTTCCCCAAACTGCTCGCAATTCGACCCAAACTTCTTGGTGCCCGGTACTCAACAGGCAGATTTGGAAGTGTAACCCATATTGGAATGACCTAGATCGGTTCCTTGCTCATCTGAAAATCTAGTTCCCAATGTTTGAGAACCATATGCCTATTGTTGAAGGTGAACGGTCCATTCTATAATAGGGTCTCCTTATCATTCTCAGACATAAATCGGAAGATAAAATACCCGTCATTATGCAGAAATACCTGAGGAGTCATGACAAAATTCCACACCCCATATACATACTTCAGCATTTCTTTGAATGTAGGGTTTCCCCCAATTACATATCCAATTAAAGTTGACTTCCATTTCTGACACTCTTCTTCAACTTCTGCTTGGACTAATTTCACTATCTTCCTCCCATCTCTCATTATTGGGGGAAAATATTCAAGTTTCATCCCTAATTGTTGAGATCTGTTACCTTGCACAACTTCAGCTACCGTAGGTTTTCTCATCTTCTCTGTTGCGGAGAAGGTAAGCTTTCTTGCTGCTGCCGCTGAGGATGTGCNACAGTACTTTTTTTTGGAATTTTCTGTTGTTTTTGTTGGTTTTCTTTTTTTGGTTTTTGAAGATTTGGAATTTGAAATTCAAGTTTCAGGTTGAAACTTGTTGAACACCTTTTGGGGGAATTTTTAGAGGCTCCAAACTTATTGAACAAGGCATTCGACTGCCTTTTATAGGCAAAGATGAGGGCAGCCCTCAGATTTTTCAATTTTCATTCTAATCCTTTTTTAATTTTGGTTTTTGCTTAAAAGTCCCTAAGTGGCTGACCTGTTTTTCAATCTATACTACTAAATTTCCTAAAAATCTAAATTGAACCCCATCTAGAGTGTTCTAGAGCTTCCAATTCAGTTACTAAAAGATTCCCTATTTTGAATTGCCCCAATTACCCCTTCACTAGTTCTGAAATTACTAACCCATGTTAACTAACCTAACCTTTCTAACTAACTGTGGTATACATAACTATTCTGCAAATTAATCACCCAAATTCAATCACAACTCTTAAATCTTATTAACTACTAAATTCCAAATTACCAACTACTATTATCTGTGAACGACATTAAAAACAAAAAAAGAAGTCCAACACTGGTAAATATCAGAAATATTAATCATATTATTAAACTAAACTAATCAGATTATAACCAAACGACATTCAAACAATTCTAATTTTAAACTCAGATTAACATTGAACAACTAGACTCATAATTGAAAGCTAATACTACAGGTCATCAATCAGACAGAGAAAATCGAATTGAACGTGTTTATCAGAAAGAACAACCAGCAATTTAACACTTAAAATCTAAGAAAAATCGGCAAGTAAAAAAATCAGGGCACAACTTATGAAACATGAAGGAAATAAAGAGGAAAAAAAAAACAGATTAGATGGGACAGAAGAACTTGATTCAACTGGTTTCGACCCAATATGAAGCGAGATAAATGAAACAATTAAGAAAACTCACCAATTGATCTTGACCACGACAGACGTCCGATTCGAGCCCTGAAATGATATTAGTCATTTGTTCTTTGCCCAAAACAAACGAACAACACTATTTCGTGGCTAAATCGAGCTTCAACCTTGTGAAAACTTGGAGAAGGAACATATGCCAAATCTAGGGTTCTGGACTTTAAGGTCCAAAATTAAAGAGATGGGGGGAGCGTTCAAGGGGAAATGGTTGTGGCTTAGTGCTAAACGGGGTATGAGGATTGTCTGGTGAGATTTTAGGGCTAAGCAGAAGCGGTGCCGCCACCGGAGAACCGTGGCGGCGCTAGGGTTCATATCTTTCAGGGAAGATCCGAAGGGTTCTGGGCATGTTCGAAGGAACTTGATTGTGGATTGGGGGTGTGGGGAGTGAGGAGACACTAGGGTGTTCATTTGATGGTGAACGGATCCGGCGCCGCCACCGGAGGAGATGAGGATTTTAGGGTGGCGCTAGGGTTTTGGGATTGGGTCTCTGATGAATGGGAACGAAGGAGACGGGTTTGGGAGGGGGGGGGGGTCCCGTTCGGACATTCTTATACTAAGTGCCCTCCCACTTGGGGACCGTCCGATCAGAAGAACCTCGACGGCTCATATTCAATCTAGCCTAAAACGCCGTCGTTTTGCCCTCTGCTAGACCGGACCGGGTAACACAATTGGGCTAGCATGTTCAGGTCCGATTTTAGGTGAAATTGGGCCCAAAATTGAGTGGCCTGATGCCTTTTCTTGCATTTTCAATTCAATTAATCTTCATTTCATTTCCTTTCTTTTTCTTTCTTTTTTTTTTAATTTTTTTGATTTTTATTAAATGCCCAATTAAAAAATAAAAGACCCAAATTGACTCTAAAATTATGCTACTTAATTGTCAAATAAGCTAATTCCTAATTTAAAAGAAAACTAAGACCAATTAAAAGTAGAAATGCAAAGGAATCATTTTGTTAATTTCTTTATTTTAAAGTACCTTAGTTACTAATTAATCCTAAAAATGTGAAATTAAACCCTAAATGCGAATGCCAAGTATTTTGTATATTTTCTCATTAATTACGATGCACAAACAAATGCAAACAATTAACATAACATGTCACAAAAATCCACGAAATTGCAAAATAATGAAAGAAATCATTTTGTTTGAATTTCTGGGAGTAATTCATATGGGGCAAAAATCACGTGCTCACTGTCATATTTGAGGCTTGGAGTTAGACACCACTGAGTTGAAAATGCGATCACTTAAGATAAGACTTATAATTTTATATACTAATGCTATATAAAATATCTGCACAATTAAAGGTTTAAAAGCCATTTAGGCATAAGTGTCTACTGTAACGACCCGACCGGTCGTTTCGCGTGCTAGCGCTCCGTTCAGCAGTCGGAGGCCATGAACAGCTTCATTTCCGGTATTATGACTTGTACGCGTGGTCGGAATTGAATTTCGGGAAGTTCGGAGTTGATTTGGGAAGAGAATCCTCATTTCGGAAGCTTAAAGTTGAAAGAATGAACTAGGATTGGAATATTGAGTAAACAACCTCGGAATCGGGATCTGAAGGTTCCGACAGGTTCGTATGATGATTTCGGACTTGGGCGTATGCCCGGATCGGGTTTTGGATAACCCAGGAGCGTTTTGGCGCCTAATGTGGAAGTTAGCATTTTAGAAGGAATTTCTTAAGTGTGGCTTGAAGTGCATTTCAGTGTTATCGATGTCCGTTTGGGATTCCGAGTCTGGGAATAGCTCCGTATGGTGATTCTGGAGTTGGGAGCGCGATCGGAAGTGAATTCGGAGGTCCATAGTTCATTTTGAAGCCATTTGGCTAAAGATAGAAATTTGAAGGTTTTTGGGAAGTTTAACCGGAGGTTGACTTTTTGATATCGGGGTCGGAGTCCAATTCCGAAAGTTGGAGTAGGTCCGTAATGTCAAATATGATTAGTGTGCAAAATTTGAGGTCAATCGGACGTGATTTGATAGGTTTAAACATCGGAAATAGAAGTTGGAAAGTTCAAAGATCATAAAGCTTGAATCGGGGTGTAATTCATGGTTTTAGCGTTGTTTGTTATGATTTGAGGCCTCGAGCAAGTCCGTAATGTGTTTTGGGACTGGTTGGTATGATCTGTTGGGGTCCCGGGGGCCTCGGGTGGATTCCGGGTGGCTAACGGATCGAATCCGGAGTTTGAAGAAGTGCTGAGGCTGCTGGCATCTGGTATTTCCGCTTCTGCGGAAATGGGACCGCAGAAGCGGCCCCGCAGAAGCGAAGAAGAAGACGCAGAAGCGAACGAGGGCGAGGGCAGCCAGGACCGCAGAAGCGGCCCTTGATCCGCTGATGCGGAACCGCAGAAGCGGTTGGCTCATCGCAGAAGCGAAAATGGGCTTGAGCCCAGGGACCGCAGAAGCGGAATATTTTCCGCAAAAGCGGGACCGCGGAAGCGGGATTATTTCCGCAGAAGCGAAAATCCCTGGAGGCAGAAGGTTAATTTAAAGTCGGGGATTGGCCATTTCTCTCATATTTCTCGTGGCTTGGGGCGATTTTGGAGAGCTTCAATGAGGGGATTTTCGTCGTCAATGTCAAGGTAAGTTATCCCCATCACTTTTGTGTTAAATATATCAATTATGTATGGATTTAAGTATGAAGATTAGTGTAAATTTGGGGTTTTGGTTGAAAACCTAGGAAATTAGAAATTTTGGATTTTGATTACGATTTTGAGAATGGAATTAAGAGAAAATTATATATTCGAGTTCCTAAGGTTATGGATAAACTTTATCTTCGAAAAGTTTTGGATTCCGGGCACGTGGGCCCGAGGGCGTTTTGGTCAACTTTCCAATCGGGGTTAGGAATTGCTATAAATTAGTTGTAATGAATATTTGAGCATATATTAATGGATTTGCGTAACCATTGGCTAGTCTTGGAGCGTGGTGCATCAATTGGAGTCCTTGGAAGAATGTAGAATGCCGGTTTTGAGTCTTCGGAGCGAGGTGAGTCTCCTTTCTAATCTTGTGAGGGGGAATTTACCCCATTGGTAGCTCGAATTGTTTAACTCACATCGAATTAGTAAGTAAATTTCTAAAAGGATTAAACTTCATTTCTTAAATTGTAAAGGAGAATTGGTTTTATTTGAATAAATATTCCCCGATAAGTTCTTATTTGAGTGATTGAGCATGTATTTTATATGTGCCTGCGTCGCATGGATGATTTGCGAGCAGGATATGTGTTTATTTATGGAACGGGCCGAACGCCTCGGTGAGAATAGATGCATCTATGGTTCGTGCCGCTCGACCCTCGGCAGTGCACAATTTACATTTCTGTTGGAGCGGGCCATCGACCTCGGCATGATTTGCGCGTGTTTATCTGTTACTTGAAATTTTTAAATATGGAATTGGCCCTACGTGGCTTGATATAAACTGATAAGATAATAAAGAACAAACTTTAGAAGCCCTGGATTTATTGTTGAAGGTGTTTACCTGTTTTTTTTCTGGCTTCACAATCAGAACTTCTATAAAAATCCATGATTTTCCTCGCACTTATAGAACATTGCCTATTGACCTCTAGTGAGTGTCGGAGTTGGCCATCTCGTCTTTACCCCTTCGGGATTAGGCGGGATACTCACTGAGTACACGTTGATTACGTACTCATACTACACTTCTGTGCATTTTTGTTGCATAGGTATATATACCTCTAGCAGCCTATTGGGCGTAGCAGCACGGACGACTCTGGGACTAGGTGAGCTGCATTGTTCGAGACGACCCGCAGCCAGTGTAGTTCCTTTCAGCATTTTATTATTTATTCCCTGTCCACTGTATATCGGACAGATGTTGTATTTTACTTTCCTTATCGATAGTTGCTCATGTACTTGTGACACCGGGTTTCTGGGATGGGTTTCAACGGATTTGTACTAATTGTTATTATTTAAATTTGAATTCAAGTAGTGAACTTTTATTTATGAAAATGGAAGGAAAAACCTTAGATTTTCAAAAGTATTAAAAGAGGAATTAATTGATAATCTAGTTGGCGGGCCTGACAGAGGTGTCCGGTGCCACCACGACCCTTAGTGGATTTTGGGTCGTGACAACATGGTATCAGAGCACTAGGTTCCCGTCGGTCTCACGAGTCATGAGCAAGTCTAGTAGAGTCTCGCGGATCGGTACGGAGACGTCTGTACTTATCCTCGGGAGTACTTCCCTTCTTGATTTCCTTATCGTGCGGTTCGATTCCTTTGAGGCTTATGCCTTTGATTTCTTCCTATTCAACCTTACGCGAGCGCTTGTTATAAATTGAGAATTTAAAGAATTAAAATGGCACTACAAATGTGGTGCGTGATGATTCTTCCCGGTATAGTTGATTGGACTATTATAGTCGCATTTTGGAGGGATATTCTATTGTTCCAGCTCAGTAACAGAACTTCTAAGAGCCTTGAGGCTAGGCACAGGTTTCCATAATGCTATGAGCGATTATTTTGCAGTGTTGTTGTGATGGTAGGGTGTTTGCCCACGTGTCGGGGCAGTGAATGAATTGAAGGGAAGTTTACTCAGTGTGTAATCAAGGGATTCCTTATTTTATTCCCGGCAGGGGAAAGCCAATCGAACTAAGGATGGTCAGATATGGATTGGTGGAAGTAATGAATCGTGTTAATTGCAAGTGTGGCGGAGTTCTCCACTACATGGGGGTGTCGTTGTCCTAATTGAACGCTTTAAGTTTGTCGGTGTTATAATCTGCTACAATTCGCCTTATGGCGTGATATTGTGAAATACTATTAAAGATGCAACCGTCAGATATCGCATGGTGCGGTGGTTTAGGATTGGACCAGTATTTTAAATGTTGGCGGTTCGAGAAAGATGACCTTCGGAGGGGGTTTAAGTCAGTAGCGATCGGTGGATTCAAGTTCTATGAAGAAGAATTTTATTAAGGCAACAACTGAGCAGCAAGAGATGAGAAAGACATATGGGGAGTGTCAGGCAGAGTTTTAAACTTCTAAAAGGTCAGGCTTGGGGAGCACAGGCCGAGCAGTTGATTAAAGAAGTGAGTTTTCCCAAAGTGGGAGAGCAGCGGAGCTGCGTAGGGGCTTGGTAATGAGAAAACTATGCACCTTAAGGGGGTCTGGAACGACTTGAGAATATTGGTGCTGGGTTATTGGCGTCTTCGGATCTAATTTAAAATAGGGATTCTTGTGCGGCCGGGGATTTAATATAACGGAAAGGAGCCGCTTAAATAAAGGGGGATGTAGCATGACTTTGAAGTGGAAGGATGTTGTCGCACACATAATGAATGTCCACGAGGGGTAAGTGAACTGGTACGGCTAAGGAGTGAGCTTGGACTCAGGAGAGATATTCCCTGTGAGCAGTTTGGCGGTCGCGTGGTTGGCGAGGCTTCTGCGAAGAGTTCTACGGGTTACGCAGCAAGGGGAACTGTTGAGTGAATGTTGTTAATGATTTAGAGTACCAAATTGGGTTTCTACAGTAAGATATCGAGAATGCTGGCGATTGATTGCGCAAGGTTGTATCAATAAGAGATTAAGAATCCTGGTGAACTCTAGAGTTTTGTAATGGTGGCATCAAGCTAAGTGGGAGGGTCCCACCGCCTATGAATGGGTTGCATGGTTAAGTACTCGTGAGGTTTCTGGTTATTTGCATACTGGGGAGTTATCCCAGCTACGGAAAAATACCATAAGTAGTAATTGGAGCAGAGGAATTTTTAAAGGTGTGCTATGGTTGGCCTTATGGGCTCGTGTTCGAACTTGGGAAAGAATTCAGGATTTATGCCTTGTATAGAAGCGGGTTTAAAGGGGAGTAATTATGCCAGGTGCTTCGCTGAGAGGATATTAATGTGCTAGAAGGTTCATGGAGTTGATTATATGCGGGCCAAGTCAGAGCGGGTGGCTCTCAGCAACGGTCTCTAGTAGGTTCAAAGGGATAAAGTGTGGTACCTAATGAATCTGAGCCTATGAGTACAGTTAAGGATCAAGATTTGTAACAGCTCATGAGAGGGTGCCCTGAATGTTCTATGATAATTTGACTTGTGGTGTAGCATTTGAGAAATATGGAATAGTTCGTGGGATTTGAGATAGCATTGTCTCGTGGTTCAAGGTCCCTTGGGATAAGTGCAGATGGAGTAGGTTATGTGTTGGATGGAGGTGGTATTATCTCCAAGGCAATCAAGGATAAATTGGAAGAAGGTAGATTGATTAGCCATAATTAAATTGGAAGACTGGTGTCAGTGATCAGTTCCTTCAGCATGATCAAGTTGCGCAAGTGATTTGTGACGGTACGTGTGAGGCTTATCGGTCACCGTAATTGATATTATTCAGAAGCATTCTTCTATTATGGCCTGTTATGTGTAAGCAGCTCCTGGAAGGGTTATGGTGGCTTGGACCACTACTCAGAGATTTGCATATTCTACAGTCATGAGAATTCGCCTGTGTGTTACTATGTTCCTCCTGAAGTGAGTTTAGTGAAAGCTTTTATGTGACGAAGTGTTAACCTATTAGTGGTTCCGAGTTATGATGAAGAGTCGTGTTCTATCGTACATTGGCATGTCGGGTGCAGTGAGTAGTATGAAATTTGAAGCGAGAATCAAGGTCGCAGTTCAGTGTTGACAAGGATGTCACGGGCTCGGATGAGCAAGGAAAATGTTGAATGATTAAGTAAATTGGTATTGTCTTCAGCGTAAGCCTGAGATCGATGTTTTGTGAAGAAGGCTTTGCATCCTGGTAAGGATTCTTGATCACTTTTCGGTGTTAGTGCAGCCGGTGATTCAGGTGTGCGGACCCGTTGTTTATTTCGAGAGGTTGTGGGAGCGTGTCCCACGGGAAGATTGCATGAGTGTGACATGTAGTCACTCGATTGAGTAAAGATTTAAACCGAGTATGAGGATTGTGGTAATGTTACTAAATTTGAGAATTTTTGCCTGGAGGGCACTTTGTTTATTGGGTTATGAACTGAGGAGGTTGCTCCGGCTACGATGGTTGTTCTTACGTGTTATGAGGCAAATGGGAGTTACTATGGACCTTTGAAAGGTAATTAGCCAAGTGGGTGCAATCAAAAATCGGCTTGAGATCAATGGATTCATGTATATATGTGAACAGGGCTTTATATCGGGCCAGTTGTGTTCGTTTCAGTGAGCGTTCCTTATGGAGGAACAGTCGGGGTGTTATTTTGTCATCAGCTATTCCAGGTAATGATGTATGGCGCTGTATGAGTTGTGAGGCGGCTTGGTAAATTCTTATGTGTTAAGGTTCCGCGTGGCAATGATGTTATGTGAGCGGAATGGCTCTCGAGATTTAGATCTTGTATCGCACCTTAGTTGTGCATGGGTTTTGTAGCTTATGGCGCTATGTGTTCCCCAGGGAATGGTACTATACACTTAGAGTGCTTGAGACCGAGATTCGGTAATTCATTATAATGAGCAATTTAGCTCGATGTGTATCTCCTTATGTGAGTTCTACGTTTGGATCGGGTGGCACGCCACCATGGGTATGTTATTTGGATCGGGTTGCGCGCCGCAACAGTGTGATGTCGAATCTAGTTTTCCATGTGCTATTCCTTTATGTGTTTCGCTTCCTATCTTCTAAGGAAAGTCCGTATTAGTGCGGGGTTTAGATAATTCCTTCCAGAGTTCGATTTCCTGTTTGTGTTGTGTTTGGATTGGTGGCCTATTGGCGCATGTTAGCATCATATGAGATTTTAGCAATTTCTAGGGTGGCTTATTGCCTGAGCAGCTGCATCGGATGAGACGAGATCCCTCGATCTAGGATTCTGTGCAGTCCAGCTATGTGAGGTATGTTATGGAGATAAGACCATTATTGGGTACAGAATGAGGTGAAGGCCTTGTCAGGAGTATAGACCTAATGATTTACTGGCTCGGCAATTGATTATGAATGTTGGTACATCTCTTCGTCATGGCGATATGGTAGTTAGAGTAAGACCTGTATACGTCATGAGGTGCAATGGGAGCACCAGATTAGTATGATTTTGACTAAGTGGATCAGAAAAAGGTTATTGTGGCCCTACGAGTGGGTAATGCTAAGTGTGAATTCAACAAAGTTATGCAATCGTTTTTGAGTACAGCGTGTAGTGATTGATATAGTGATCGTATGTTGGAAACAGGCCTGGCATAGGGTTCCGGATGTTGGAATCGGGCTCTAAGGCTTATTTGCTCGAAATAAAGGGAATATCTTCAGAATTTATCGAGATTATGTGCTCAGCTAAGTTGTGGTAGCACGAGAAGCTGCATGAGGTGCTAAACAGTAATTTCAGACCACTCCAGTACAGTTCTCAGCACGTTCGAGGACGAACGTATGTTTAAGTGGGAGAAAATGTAATGACCCGACCGGTCGTTTTGAGTACTAGCGCTCCGTTCAGCAGTCGGAGGCCATGAACAGCTTCATTTCCGGTATTATGACTTGTACGCGTGGTCGGAATTGAATTTCGGGAAGTTCGGAGTTGATTTGGGAAGAGAATTCTCATTTCGGAAGCTTAAAGATGAAGGAATGAACTAGGATTGGAATATTGAGTAAACAACCTCGGAATCGGGATCTGAAGGTTCCGACAGGTTCGTATGATGATTTCGGACTTGGGCGTATGCCCGGATCGGGTTTTGGATAACCCAGGAGCGTTTTGCGCCTAATGTGGAAGTTAGCATTTTAGAAGGAATTTCTTAAGTGTGGCTTGAAGTGCATTTCAGTGTTATCGATGTCCGTTTGGGATTCCGAGTCTGGGAATAGCTCCGTATGGTGATTCTGGAGTTGGGAGCGCGATCGGAAGTGAATTCGGAGGTCCGTAGTTCATTTTGAAGCCATTTGGCTAAAGATAGAAATTTGAAGGTTTTTGGGAAGTTTAACCGGAGGTTGACTTTTTGATATCGGGGTCGGAGTCCAATTCCGAAAGTTGGAGTAGGTCCGTAATGTCAAATATGATTAGTGTGCAAAATTTGAGGTCAATCGGACGTGATTTGATAGGTTTAAACATCGGAAATAGAAGTTGGAAAGTTCAAAGTTCATAAAGCTTTTGAATCGGGGTGTAAGTTCATGGTTTTAGCGTTGTTTGTTATGATTTGAGGCCTCGAGCAAGTCCGTAATGTGTTTTGGGACTGGTTGGTATGATCTGTTGGGGTCCCGGGGGCCTCGGGTGGATTCCGGGTGGCTAACGGATCGAATCCGGAGTTTGAAGAAGTGCTGAGGCTGCTGGCATCTGGTATTTCCGCTTCTGCGGAAATGGGACAGCAGAAGCGGCCCCGCAGAAGCGAAGAAGAAGACGCAGAAGCGAACGAGGGCGAGGGCAGCCAGGACCGCAGAAGCGGCCCTTGATCCGCTGATGCGGAACCGCAGAAGCGGTTGGCTCATCGCAGAAGCGAAAATGGGCTTGAGCCCAGGGACCGCAGAAGCTGAATACTTTCCGCAAAAGCGGGACCGCGGAAGCGGGATTATTTCCGCAGAAGCGAAAATCCCTGGAGGCAGAAGGTTAATTTAAAGTCGGGGATTGGCCATTTCTCTCATATTTCTCATGGCTTGGGGCGATTCTGGAGAGCTTCAATGAGGGGATTTTCGTCGTCAATATCAAGGTAAGTTATCCCCATCACTTTTGTGTTAAATATATCAATTATGTATGGATTTAAGTATGAGATTAGTGTAAATTTGGGGTTTTGGTTGAAAACCTAGGAAATTAGAAATCTTGGATTTTGATTACGATTTTGAGTATGGAATTAAGAGAAAATTATATATTCGAGTTCCTAAGGTTATGGGTAAACTTTATCTTCGAAAAGTTTTGGATTCCGGGCACATGGGCCCGAGGGCGTTTTGGTCAACTTTCCAATCGGGGTTAGGAATTGCTATAAATTAGTTGTAATGAATATTTGAGCATATATTAATGGATTTGCGTAACCATTGGCTAGTCTTGGAGCGTGGTGCATCAATTGGAGTCCTCGGAAGAATGTAAAATGCCGATTTTGAGTCTTCGGAGCGAGGTGAGTCTCCTTTCTAATCTTGTGAGGGGGAATTTACCCCATAGGTGAAGTAATTGATTATGTGCTCCTATTTGTGGGGGCTACAAGGTGACGAGAGTCCGTGCGTAGCTACTATTATGCTATTGTCCGGGTAGTTAGGACCCAAAAGCATGTTGCACGTGGATTAATTGTGAACCCATTGGTAGCTCGAATTGTTTAAGTCACATCGAATTAGTAAGTAAATTTCTAAAAGGATTAAACTTCATTTCTTAAATTGTTAAAGAAGAATTGGTTTTATTTGAATAAATATTCCCCGATAAGTTCTTATTTGACTGATTGAGCATGTATTTTATGTGTGCCTGCGTCGCATGGATAATTTGCGAGCAGGATATGTGTTTATTTATGGAACGGGCCGAGCGCCTCGGTGAGAATAGATGCATCTATGGTTCGTGCTGCTCGACCCTCGGCAGTGCACAATTTACATTTCTGTTGGAGCGGACCGTCAACCTCCGCATGATTTGCGCATGTTTATCTGTTACTTGAAATTTTTAAATGTGGAATTGGCCCTACGTGGCTTGATATAAACTGATAAGATAATAAAGAACAAACTTTAGAAGCCTTGGATTTATTGTTGAAGGTGTTCACCTGTTTTTTTTCTGGCTTCACAATCAGAACTTCTATACAAATCCATGATTTTTCCTCGCACTTATAGAACATTGCTAATTGACCTCTAGTGAGTGTCGGAGTTAGCCATCTCGTCTCTACCCCTTCGGGATTTGGAGGGATACTCACTGAGTACACGTTGATTACGTACTCATACTAGACTTCTGTACATTTTTGTTGCACGGGTATATATACCTCTAGCAGCCTATTGGGCGTAGCAGCACGGACGACTCTGGGATTAGGTGAGCTGCATTGTTCGAGACGACCCGCAGCCAGTGTAGTTCCTTTCAGCATTTTATTATTTATTCCCTGTCCACTGTATTTCGGACAGATGTTGTATTTTACTTTCCTTATCGATAGTTGCTCATGTACTTGTGACACCGGGTTTCTAGGATGGGTTTCAACGCATTTGTACTAATTGTTATTATTTAAATTTGAATTCAAGTAGTGAACTTTTATTTATGAAAATGGAAGGAAAAACCTTAGATTTTCAAAAGTATTAAAAGAGGAATTAATTGATAATCTAGTTGGCGGGCCTGACAGAGGTGTCCGACACCACCACGACCCTTAGTGGATTTTGGATCGTGACATCTACGCTAACATGGTAGGTAACCTAAAAAGGATGTTAATCAATATAGTTAGTATGTCAAATTAGTTATACTTGATGTGTCAAAGTTTCTTTGTACTGTCAACGAATAAAAGCATAAATTCTTGAGCAGTGCACCATAGTTTAGTTAAATGTTGATAATTTTCCCAACTATTCGAAAGTTATTACGGTAACAAACTTGTTATTTGACCAAAAAATGAAAAAAAAAACATTCACAAGACCTGACTACTGAAGTTCCTAATTTACATTACAATTATAGATTTCAAGGCCCAAAATGAGCATAAAGAGTATAGACTAGTTCATATAAACATTGTTCTAGCCTCTAAGATTCAGAGTGGACTGAGCTATTTTAATTCTAGCTTATCCAGGCAAACTACGAAACTAACTCTTATTGGGTCAGCCCATTAAAAAATACTAGCTCCAATCTTTTAACAATGATGATGCAACATCGAATATAATCAACTTAACCTTCTGTTTCTTAGTTTCTAACAACTAGAAGAAAGAAAAATAAAAGAGCGACAATAAGCTTGATTTATTCACTTTCCCATGATCATTTGGATGGTCCTGAAAAAAATAAAGTTGGTACCATACCGTGAATTTCATATTTTAAATGCTTTTATCTACGAGGGAAAAGGGTTAAATTTGTCTTTTACTATGCAAAATAGATCAAATTTATTCTCCCTTATATTTTTGGTACAAAAGTACTTCTGACGTTAATGTAATGACTCAAATATACCCTTCTTCTATTAAAGCTCTTACAGGTAGATATCTAATCCTACATGGCACTATAGTTTGATTACAGAACACCACGTGGTATGCCATCTCATCACACCCAACCCATTTTACCTCCTCCCACTTCACCCCCATTTTCACCGCCTCCATCTTCACTCAACCATTGACCCTTCCTCCGCCTCTTGCGTATTTTTCTTCATGAATTGATATTATTTCAGGAATTTTAACACTATAGTTGTCAATTTTTTGTTTCTTCCAAGTGAATTCTTTAGTTTGGTAGTCTTCTTTTACCTAACTCTAGTTATATTTCTCTTCAACAATCGGTGCCACTTTAGGAAATTTTACACAGGATTTGTGACTTATGATGCTTAGAAAAATTATTGTTTTGTGTTGTTATATTTTGCCTACTTCTAGTTGCAGTTTTCTTCAAGAATTGGTACCATTTTTGAAGTTTTTTTCTTCAAAGAGTTGTGAATTTCAGATGCTCTTATGAATCTTTTTTTTTATTACTGTTTTCTATTGCCTAATTGTGGCTGTGTATTTCTCCAAGCATTAGTACCGTTTTGGGAATTTTTATGCTTGAGGTGTTGTATAGGGTAAAATTGGTTCATATTAAATACTTGAATAATAGAGAGATATGTGGAACCAAAGACATAAGGAAAACGAGGCAAGTGGAAACCAAGACTGGAGACAGCAGCTACTGTTGGCACCGGGCAGATCCCTTAAGGAATATTGCTAACGAGGACAAACGAATATTTACCACCCGATGACACTCAATGAAGAATATTTCTCAGTATTAAATACACAATCCATTATAGAGAATTTTGGCATTCATGGCCTGCCGTTACATATTCATCAGTGGCTTCCATAATTGTCATTTAAGAGGGGCTTGATCCTAGGAACTTGTTCCCTAGAAGTAGCTATAAATAGTGACTTTAACCACCATTGTATGACGCGGAAATTCTGACAAACTTATGTTACATATTGTTCTAAGCTCAATAATACTTTATTTTCAGTCTATTAATATTCTTATTGCTGTCTTCGGAAGCCTTGCTCCCGGAATCAAGCTGTTTGCTGTCTTATCTCGTTTTCAACGCTAAGTCTTGCATTTTATTTAATTTATCTATTTTTTTGGAATTCGCTTGTCTATAAACCGCGTTAAAAATTCAACTATACCGTTTTACGGGTAAATAGTTTGGCACCCGCCCCAGGGCTTAGATAGTTGCATAATTGAGTTGATCCTTGCATATATTACTAATCTGTTTGATTCTCTGTTTCTTAGCAAAAAATCATAAAAATGGCAGATAACGATGTCAACATCGCACATAACGTTGTGGTACAAAGAAATCTGCCTCTACACGAAGATTTGATCAGTTATACCCGTAACGAAGAGGGTGTAGTCACGCCGGTCCATGGCGGGCAATATCCACGACATGTACAAGAGGCAACACCTGATGACGCTGAGGATGAGCATGTTGCGGAAACGGTGAGAATCCCGAAAGGACAATAAAAGGCTATTATGGGCCATCTCTCGCGGCAAGACCAGGTCATGACAGAATTGAGGCAAGCGTTGTCGGGTGCTTACAACAACGCAAATGGAAGAGGTCCAGTTCCCCTTGGTGCTCCCACAAATAAAACAGCGCAAAGGGTTGATAAAAATACCACTAGGGGTGAGGTTGGCTTCGACGGGGCCGGGGGGGACGACAACGGATCTGGTAACAATGGTGGGAATGATCCCTTTAAATTCGAGCTGGTTCAGTTTATGAGGGTAATAAATGCCCAAATGGACCAAATTTCTGGCGCACCGCTAGTGTTGAAAGGACCAGACTCAAAGAAATACACCTAATTGTCGTTCAAACTGAGCGCGACACTAGAGTTAATCCTGAAGCAGTTCAAAATGTCAGGCATGCCAAAATATGATGGAACTTCGGATCCTTAGAGCACATCACCACCTACACAACGACGGTGAAAGGGAATGACTTAGCTCCGTACGAGATTGAGTCAGTCCTGCTGAAGAAGTTCGGGGAAACCCTCACGAAGAGAGACCTGACATGGTATTCACTTTTACCCGAGCACTCAATAGATTCCTTTGAGATGCTCGCGGATTATTTCATCAAGGCCCATGCTAGGGCCTGGAAGGTACAGGCCCGAAAGGCCGACATATTCAGAACTGCGCAAGGAGAGTCCGAATACTACGAGAGTTTGTGACCAAATTTCAGAAGGAAAGGATGTTGCTACCGGCCATGCCAGATGAATAGACAGCTAAGGCATTTACTAAGGGGCTGAACCCGAGGAGCTCTAACGCTTACCGAAAATTGAAAGAAAGTCTGCTCGAGTTCCAGGTAACTACATGGTGTCCACAACCGCTACGAATCAAACATAAAAATAGAAGACAACCGGCTTGGTTTCCTGTATCAACCAAAGGTCGGGATCGAGAAAAGAACAAGGATAAGTCGAAGTATGATTTTGACGCAGATCGGCTATCTACTAAGGGTGGGGTTTTGCCCTACGAAAGGGACGAAGGACGCGATAGAGGTTTTCGGTCGGCGGAGAGGTTCTCTATCGATAGGAGAATTGACCGTGGCCGGAATAATAGATCATTATAGGACAAAGAGATATCGAGCTTTTAGGATTCCACCTATCCCACACTGTCCGAATATACTTTTAATGTCAATGTGGTGGAGCTGGTATCGACAATGAGGAACATTAAGGAAGCGCGGTTCCCGAGGTCGATGAGTTTCGATCCCAGTCAGAGGGATCTTAATCTATGGTGTGAGTATCATGGGACCAATGGCCACCGGACTATGGACTGCCGACATTCGTGCCAGGAGGTAGCGATGTTGCTGAAAAACGGCTATCTCACGGAGTTCTTACGCGACAGGGCTAAAATAACTACACCCGCTACCGAAATAACGCAGAACCCTCGAATATAGGAGAAGATCCTCCTCGACTGACGATCAATATGATTTTTTTGGGGGGGGGGGGGACGAGATTAATGGTGTAAAAGACTCCAGGAAGTCGTCGAGGACGATATCACCTTCACGGAGAACGACGCCGATGGGCTCCTACTACCGCACAACAATGCCCTGAAAATTTCTCTTAATGTTTTGGATTATAAAATTAAAAGTGTTTTGGTGGACCCAGGAAGTTCGGCCAATATTATTTAATGGAGAGTGCTGGAACAAGCCAAGCTAACCGGAAGCATCTCGGCCACAAAGCTCCTCACCGGGTTCAAAGTGACAACCCGAGGGGAGATCCTGCTTGCCTATAAACGCCGAAGAGGTCATGAAGACTACCTTGTTTGAAGTAGTAGACGGTGACATGGGCTACAACATTATTCTTGGCAGACCATGGCTACACGAGACGAAGGTTATGCCATCAACATACCATCAACTTTTGAAATTCCCAACTCCAGAGGGTATCAACCGATAACAAGGGAGATGAACGCGATCTTGGTTTCCGGCAGTAAAGGGAAGGAACATGCGGCATAGTAATTATGGAACCGACGCCTTCTCCCGAACCAAACGAAGTTGACAAAGGGGAGGAGCCGTCGGAATCCCATCAAGTACCAAGGTATTTCCAAGTACCGGAAAAAACGGACGCAACCAAATCCACGGCGGAAGAACTCAACAAGTCACATTGTTCGAGAAGTTCTTAGAGAGGAAGTTCCACCTAGGGACAAGATTAAAAGGTCATTATTTATAGAATTTCTTAAAATTAATGTTCATTGTTTTGCATGGTCGCATGCAGATTGACAAGTATTCCGCTAGAGGTGGCCATGCACAAGTTAAGCCTGGACCCCAACATCCCTCCAGTAAGGCAAAAGAAGCGCCCGATTGCCGAGGTCAGGAACATATTTGTCGGAGAAGAGGTAACTCGATTGCTTGATATCGGTTCAATTTGGGAGGTAAAGTATCCCGACTTGCTAGCTAATTGTAGCAGTAGTTTCAAAAAAGAACAATAAATTTCGCATGTGCGTAGATTATAAGGATCTGAATTGCCCAAAAGACTCGTTCCCATTGACAAATATTGATCAAATGATTGATGCGACGGCGGGGCATGAGTTGATGAGTTTCCTCGATGCCTATTCCGGGAACAACCAAATCAAAATGAACCCAGAGAATTAGGAAAAGACTTCTTTCATAATGAACTTTGGCATATATTGCTACAATATGATGCCTTCCGGGCTTAAGAACGATAGAGCCACTTATTAGAGTCTCGTGAACAAAATGTTCGAAAATAAATAGGAAAAACAATGGAAGTTTACATAGATGATATGCTGGTTAAGTCTTTGAATGCAAGAGACCATCCGAAACATCTCCAAGAAACTTTTGACATCCTGCGGAAGCACAACGTGAAACTTAACCCCGAAAAGTGCCCATTCAGAGTCAGTTCCAGTAAATTTTTTGGTTTCCTTGTATCACAAAGGGGGATCAAAGTCGATCCCGATAAAATTAAAGCCATAGAGGACATTCCCGACCAGCTGTCAAATGTGAAAGAGGTCCATAGGTTAACTGGAACATTGGATGCTCTAAGCAGGTTCATTTCCCGGTCTTAAAAAAGAATGCCATCTTTTTCTCACTTCTAAAGAATATGAACAACTTCGAATGGACTCCAGAATGCCAGCAGGCCTTAAAAGACTTGAAAAGGTATTTATCAAGCCCTATGTTACTATCAAAATCGGGGGAAGGCGAACAATTGCTAATTTACTTAGCAGTCTCGGACGTAGCGGTAAGCGCTGTTCTTGTTTGGGAAGACCAAGGTACGCAATATCCTATCTATTATGTTAACAAAATACTAACGGTAGCGGAAACTTGCTACCTGCACCTCGAAAAATCGGCCTTAGCTCTCATAGTCGGTGCTCGAAAGCTTAGGCCTTATTTTCGATGCCACCTGATAGCCGTGGTGACAACTTTTCTCCTGCGGAATATCTATCACAAACCCAAATGCCACGACGACTGGCCAAGTGGGTAGTCAAAATGAGTGAATTTGACATCGAGTATAAACTCAGGACTACGATCAAATCATAAAATTTGGCTTATTTTTTGGCCGATTTCAATCCCAGGCTGCTACTTTAGGCAACCAAAGAAGCGGTGATGTTGTCGGAAACGAAATCAGGAGTTTGGACGTTGTTCATGGATGGAGCTTCCAATGTGAAAGGGTCTGGGCTCGGGGTAGTATTAATCACGCCCTCGAGAGAAACCCTGCGGCAGGTCATAAAAACTGTTCGCTTGACTAACAATAAAGCCAAGTATGAGGCTTTGATTGCAGGACTTGAACTGCCCGGGGACTAGACTCTGAGGTCATTGTAATCAAATGCGATTCCCAACTGGTAGTAAATTAGGTATACGGGATCTTCGACACCAAATAGGAACGCATGCAACAATATGTAGTGAAAGTTCAAACTCTGCTCGCACGGTTCAGGGAATGGTCAATCACCCCCATCCCGAGAGAAAAAAATGCAGAAGCAGACGCACTAGACAATCTGGGCTCGTCCACATAAATGAAGGGATCAGATTTCGGTACGATCGTATAGCTCATGCATTCGGTATAAGATGTGGACGGTTATTACGAAGTAAATGCGACCAATTTGGTCTAGGACTGGAGATGTGAAATCATCGACTATCTCGAGCACGACAAACTACTCGAAGATCCGAAGGCATCCTGAGCACTCCTTACCAAAGCAGCTCGATACAGCTTCTGGGGAGGTCAGTTGTATAGAAAGTCGTTCCAAAGCCCATTGCCCCGATGCTTAGGAATCTCTGAGGCAAATTACGTCATGAGAGAAGTTCACGAAGGAATCTGTGAAAATCACTCGGGTGCGAACTCGTTAGTGTTAAAGTTAGTTAGGACGGGATACTACTGGCCCCGGATGGAACAAGACGCCAAGGTGTTTGCTCAGAAATGCGACAAGTGTCAATGCCACGCACCGTTAGTACACCAACCAACAAAACTATTGTATTCAGTATTATCGCCTTGGTCATTCATGAAATGGGGGATGGACATAGTCGGTCCGCTACCGCTGGCTCCCAATTAGATAAGATTTCTTCTGATTTTAACTGATTACTTTTCTAACTAGGTTGAAGCAGGTCCTTACTAGAAAATCAGCGAGCGCGAAGTGGACGATTTCCTGTGGGAGAACATAATTTGCAGGTTCGGAATACAAAAGGAGATAGCCTGCGACAACGGGCCACAATTCATAGGAGCAAAGGTCACAAAATTCCTTGAAGACTTGAAAATCAAAAGAATCACATCTTCACCGTACCATCCGAGCGCAAATGGCCAAGCGGAATCGACAAACAAGCTGATTATTCAAAACCTCAAAAAGAGATTGGAAGCAACCAAAGGCAAATGGCCCGAAGAGTTACCGGGAGTGCTATGGGCATACTGGACAACGGCCAAGCCAAGCACGGGAGAGACACCTTTTTCTCTTGTATACGGAGCAGAAGCCCTGATCTCAGTAGAAGTGGGAGAACCTACCATGAGATGCTTCTGGGTGGACGAAAAAATAAACAGCGAAGTGTTGCTAGTCAAATTGGAGCTACATGACGAATGCAAGGACATGGTGCACATAAGGATGGTGGCCTAGAAATAAAGAATGGAAAGATACTATAATCGAAGAGCCAATCTCCATTATTTCAAAGTGGGCTACTTGGTTTTAAGAAAAGTGACTAAAAACACCCGAGAGCTCAACTTAGGAAAGCTGGGTCCTACGTGGGAAGGCCCCTACCGAGTTTCAGCTTTCACCGAGAAAGGATCATATGAACTGGAAAACCAAGACGGAGTAAAATTGCCGAGCAACTAGAATGTGGCACACCTCAATATGTACTATTACTGATGAGCACCGCTTATACTCAAAGTATGTGCTGCACTCTTTTTCCCTTCGTCCAGTTTTTGTCCTAATTGGGTTTTTTGGCAAGGTTTTTAATTAACGAGGTAGCAATGGAAAGTATACTATGAAGAAAATGCCATCAGCGGAAATAAGACCTTTAAATGACAAGGCATAGGAACAACAGACCACCACGGGATGGTTAGATAGTCTTTGGCTCGATATCAAAGTTTTTAATGGGAAACAAAGCTTGCTATCGGACCAAAAGCTATTCGACCGTTCGTGAGTGCCCCTTCACTACAAGCCACTGGGGTGGTTAGATGATCTTTGGCTCGGTAGCAAAGTTCCTAACGGAAAATGCAGCTTGCTATCAGACCAAAGATTATCCAACCATTCACTGGTGGAATCTTCAAAGGAGCAAGACTTCTAGTCCAATTCGCATTGTTCGCATTCGAACACTGGGGGGAATGATATGAGAATACGACAACTTGATTGCCACATAAACCGGGACTAAGAAATTCGAGAACAAAAATGTATCATCGGGACCGGGGACTGTGCAGCCAACCCCGCAGAAGCAAGTTGTACAAGTTAGCCACAAGTAATGGCAATTTCATTTTCAGCAAAGCAAATGCTTATGTACTTTTAAAGATAGAAGGAATAAAATAACGTCTTTTTATTTTTATCTTGTTTCTTGTCCAAACAATGAACTAATTTTATCATTTGACGTAGTCTTCATCATTATCCCCTTCAAATTCCTCTTCAGTTCCCGAGAACTCAGAACCAGAAATAGAAGAGTCAGTTGCATCAGTCCGAGCCAGGAGGCGTCTTTGGGCGGTTGACTCCAGCTCTCGGGCCTTGACGATTTTGGCATCAAATTCAAGGACGCCCGCTTTGGCCTCTTCCAAGGTTTTCCTCTTCATGCTATACATAGAATGTGTTTTCTCAATAATGAGTGAATCTTCTCAGTGCTGGAGTTCTGATTTAAGCCGATCAACCTCGATCAAAAGGCTATCTCGCTCAGATCTCGTGGCCCTAAGGCTAAGATCAAGGTCACAGATAGTGAAGATATGGACCTTATTGTATTCCATGACCCGCTTATACTTCTCCTCCATCTAGGCACGCTTCTCCACAGCAGCAGCAGCCTCTTCAGCTTTGGAGTTCCATGCTGCCTCCAAATTATTCAGTCTCTCAGTAGAGGAAGCCTTGTGCTCGGCAGCAACAAGAACAACATTTTGGACCCCAGGCCATTTAGCCTTGGCTTCTTGAAATTGTACACTTAACTGGGAGGCTTCTTGGCTAAGGGCCATCACTTCCTGCTCGCTCTGCTGCAACTGAGCCTCCAACTTACCAGCTTCAGCAGCTTCTGCTTCTAGTGGCGGGAGGCGAGCAACAACCTGGTCCCTCTCGGCCAACAGTTGATCCCGCTCGGACATAAGCTTTTTATTTTTATTTATTTTTATCAGGGATCGACTTCTGAAGGCCCTTAGAAGCAAGGAAGTTGGCCTGCGAAGCAAAAAACCCAAGTTAGAAATCCTGTCATAACAAATCAAGAGAAAACAAACAACAAAGAGAACGAGTACCATACCGATGCAACGTTGTGCATGGCATTATTTATTATACACTTCCCCTAAAGAGAGTGTATTTTCTTTTTGTCTTTCTCTGAAGCCAGCGGCTTCAGCTAATTGGCGAGTTCCACCGACCGAGACAACAAATGGCACTCGGTAGAGACCGAGAGGTAGATACTCCTCCTCCTCATCTGGGATATGTAGAGTGAGGCAAATAGTTGTGCCCCAAATTCCGATGGTCTGGGGACTAGGGAGGAGATACATCATCCTCTCGGGTATCCGCGTCCGGTGGGGGTGATGTAGCAGTTGCTGGTGATGAAGGGATGACCGGCGAGGAAGGAGATGAAAGTGATGGTGTTGTGGGTTGAGAAGCAACTGCGGCAAAGGCAGTGCTGGTTGTAGGTTTATCATAAATCGAAGATGAAGAGGCCCGGTACTCAGCCCCATAGTATAGGGAGCAGCAACGAGGAATGAAAAGGGAGAATTAGCATTATCCACTAAATCATACTCTCCCGGAAGCGCTTGAGCATCATACCCAGTTAGGGTTATAAGCTCTTCAGAGTAAGCATTTCGTTGAGCTGATGAAGGTCATTTTCTCCTTTGTAAGGAAGCGTTTTCATTACTGGCTTTCCCATCATCATCAATCACCATAGTAACAACGGGTGGCTCGGTACGACTTTCTTTACCTTTTTATTTTTGACCTCGACCGAGGAAGAGCGCCTTCTTTTTGGTTGCTTACTCTCCGATCGGGGATTCCGGGAGGAAGCACTTGCACCGGAAGCGGATCCGATGGCGCCTATTCGGGTGAAGGCCTCCTTCAGCAGCCTCGCAGCCTCTGCTGGATTAGCCAAAACATCCTTCTCGGGGTGGTACAAAGCCCTGCGAAAGACCTGAATTCAATGGAAAAAGAAGCTTACCAATTTTCTTATACATAAAAGGAGATAAAGACAAGATTAGTTTCGCAAGCTAACTTACTATGATTATGGTCTTCCACCCGTATTTGGGGGCCAGTTCTTTCACTGGTAGGTCTCAGACGTGGTAATGTCCAAAATCTTCTGGACCCACTAGTCCAAGCCTTCAACCCTTGGTGGTGTCCACCAGGTTGCTGAAATAGTAAAAAACGAGAAGGACCAGTAACAACATGAAACAACCTTTTTTCAAGAGAAAAGACAGTCTTTAAACTAACGTGTACGAGTCCATGACGAAGGAAAATATGGAGTTGTGGCCGGGATAATATCCCTGGTGGTAACAACAATGAACTGCTCCATCCATCCACAGTCGTTCTTATCATCCATGTTGGTGAGCAAAGCATGGTGGCCACGCTTGCTAAAGTTTATTACCCCCACGAAAAATCTTGGGGAGTAGAGGTTCATCATGCGAGCCAAGGTGAGCTCTTCATTCGCCTCCTGGCACAGTCGATGTAGACAAGCTACCGTTTTCCACACCGAAAGGACCACCAGTGCCAAACAAATCTGGTATTTGTGGCACATCTCCAAAATCACGTGGTCAATTCCCCCGCTCAAAGAAAATGCACCCAAAATAAATGGGTACGTATAACATACATAAAGCCATTCTTAGGGAAGGTTACTCGCTCCACCAGTTCGGGAGCGATGATGTTCAGATCGTGACAATCACAATCTTCCTTCACAGCATGAATTCTAGAACGACAGATGGAAGAAGGGTACACGCCAATAGCCTATGTACGAGATCTTGTGGAAGGAAACTTCTCTTCGAAGTCCTTGGCTGTGCTGAGTGTAACGACCCGACCGGTCTTTTTGAGCTCTAGCGCGTCGTTCGGCAGTTTGAGGCCATGTGTAACTTCATTTATGGTGTTATGACTTGTCCAGGTAGTCGAAATTGAATTTTGGGAAGTTCGGAGTTAATTTGGAAAGAAAATTCTCATTTCGGAAGCGTTAAGTTGGAGGAGTTGACTAAGGTTTGATTTTTGAGTAAACGACCACGGAATCGGGATATGAAGGTTCCAACAGATTCGTATGATAATTTTGGGACTTGGGCGCATGTACGGATCGAGTTTTGGATGACCCGGGAGCATTTTGGCGCCTATTGTGGAAAGTTGGCATTTTGGAAGAATTTCATAAATTTGGGTTGAGTGCATTTCAATATTATCGATATACGTTTGGGATTCTGAGTCTGGGAATAGCTCCGTATGGCGATTCTGGTATTGGGAGCGCGTCCAAATGTGGATTTGGGGGTCCGTAGGTCATTTCGTGGTCATTTGGCAAAAGTTAGAAACTTGAAGATTTTTGAGAAGTTTGACCGAGAGTGTACTTTTTGATATCGAGGTTGGATTCTGATTCCGGAAGTTGGAGTAGGTCCGTAATGTCGAATGTGACTCGTGTGCACAATCTGAGGTCAGTTGGGCATGATTTGATAGGTTTCGGTATCGAATGTAGAAGTTTGAAGTTTTAAAGTTCATTAAGCTTGAACTGGGGTGTAATTCATAATTTCGACGTTTTTTGAGGCCTCGAGCAAGTTTGTGTTATGTTATAGGACTGGTTGGTGTGATTGGATAGGGTCCCTAGGGCTTCGGGTCAGTTTCGGGGTGGTTTCGAATCGATTCGGGTTGTTTGGCTGCTGCTGTTGCTGGTGCTGGTTTCGACCTTCGCGAACGCGAAGGGATTCCCACGTTTGCGAAGAAGGAGTTATGGACTGAGCCATTTTTTCTATGCGTTCGTGATCAGGGAGTCACTTCGCGAAGGTTTGGGCAGTTGAACTCCGCATTCGCGATTGCCCTCTCGCGTTCGCAAAAAGTAAGTTGGGCCTGGGAAGTTTTGGGGCTACGCGTTCGCGTGGATGGTTCCGCGTTCGCGATGGTCAGGCCTGGTAAGGCATGGAGAGACGTGCATCTAATCAAGCGTCAGAAACTTTTCAGAAGGGAGCTTCCTCATGACACAAAGATGTGCCACCAGAAAGCAAAGGGACTATCAGTATGGGGTAAAATGAGTTTATATTAAATACTCGAATAATAGAGCGACACGTGGAACTGGAGACAGACGAAAAACGAGGCAAGTGGAAACCAAGACTGGAGACAGGAGCTGCGGTTGGCACCGAGCAGATCCCCAAAGGAATATTGCTAACGAGGACAAACGAATATTTGCCACCCGATGACACTCAATGAAGAATATTCCTCAATATTAAATACACAATCCATTACAGAGAAATTTGGCGCCGTTACACATTCATCAATGGCCCCATAATTGTCATTTAAGAGGGGCTTGATCCTAGATAGGACCTTGTTCCCTAGGAGTAGCTAGAAATAGTGACTTCAACAACCATTGTAGGACACGAAAATTCTGACAAACTTATGCTACACATTGTTCTAAGCTCAATAATACTTTATTTTCAGTCTATTAATATTTTTATTGTTGTCTTCGGAAGTCTTGTTCCCGGAATCAAGTAGATTGTTGTCTTATCTCGGTTTCAACGCTAAGTCTTGCATTTTATTTAATTTATCTATCATTTTGGGATCAAAACGATTCGCTTGTCTATAAACCACGTTATAAATTCAACTGTACTGTTTTACGGGTGAACAAGTGTCAACTTATGAGCTCTAAAATTTTTTGTTTATAGCTTTCTATTGCATAGTTTTAAGTTGTATTATCTCCAAAAACTGGTACCGCTTCGGGAGTTTACAATAGAGTAGTCCATTTCTGTTACTTAATGGTCTTCTATTTTGGGTTTGTTTCTTTTGCGTATTTATTTTGCTCCATATCATCAAATTATAGTGTCACGTGAGACTGTATATCCACCTTTGTAGGGGCGGATGCATATAAAATTAAGCGGTGTCACGCGATATAGTTTCGTCAAAAATATTTACGAAGATATGTAATAATACGTTATGATTATAATAAGATAAAGAAAATGACATCAGTTCACATTTACTGTCGCTTGGTATTCTGGTTAAATTTTTATTTTTTTCTAAGAGGTCGGAAGTTCAAACCTGAACAAGATCATATGTTTTTCAAATACTTGAGAGAGCTTCTAATGTTAAAATTTGTGGTAAGGTAGAATTGAACTCATGACCTCTTTTACCTTAAGATTCCGTAAAACCAATGGACTAAAGCTATTTCTTGTTGAGTAATATGATAATTAATTGTATTACTTAATTTTTTGCTCTTCTATAAATATCGACACCGTTTACGAAAATTGCTTACGCCTACATATTGGACAACTCTAACATGGGAGGGGTATAATTGAGCCATTAGATAAACATTAGATTTTTATACCAAAAATATAACGAAGGGTAAAATTGATCATTTCCGTCCCGTGAAGAGGAAAGTTTGACCCATTTTCTTATCTACAAAGCTAGTACACTGTACGCTCAATTGCAGCAGAATTAATAAAGATATGAAATGGGAAAGAACGAACCTGAAAGCGGTATTGCGGTAAACTTTAATTATTCTTTCCACATAATTTGAAGTTGAAGTTTACTTTAATTAAGCAATGAAGCCCAAAAATCCCCATACTAAGGTGATTATTGTCTCCTGTTACGCCTGTGAAAGACCTCATTATTCATAACAGTAGATGAGGGAACCATTTCTTTTTTTTGGATTGATCAAGATGTAATACTTTTCTTTTTCTTAATTTGTATATCATTAGAAAACAGAAGTTAGATAGGATGTAAAACGAAGGGAAATAATTGAGTAGAGATTTACCGCATAAGATGTTTATATCAGATTAAACTATTTAACCTTAGTAGCTAAAACTTAAAGTAAGAATATACATCATTAACTACGATTAAGTGATAAAATATATGTACGAACGACATATGTCTTGTATTGGCTCGACGTATTCGATTCGAGTAAATTTTTACCAAATAATTATAATAGAGTAGTGGCTTAGAGCCTGGAGGTCCCGTAAATTTGAATCGGAAGAAATAGCACTTTTAGTCCCTGTGTTATACCTCTATTCTGATTTTAGTCCTTGTGTATTCCAACTTACCACTACTAACCTTCAATTATATCATGTGAGTGATTTTGATCTTTCAACTAACAGACCTAAATATTTTTAACGGGGATCGCTTAACCGAGGGATAAATCTGGTATTACACTTTTGGTTTGCTTTTATCCTCTGCTCTCCCTCTCTCTATCTCTATCTTTCTCTCTCTTCGTAGAACAAACTCATTTGAGCTAGATCTGATGCTTGTTTCTATTTCTATCTATGTGCTTTTTTTTCTCTCTATCCGACGAGCGCGAGCTCATCTGAGCTACATTTGAACAAAACCCACCGGTTCTTGCGAAGATTTCATAGTGTACTCGTGATTCTGTGTATATTTCTCTTATTTTATTTAACTCTCGTTGTCTCTTCTCGATTTTCGCAATTTTGAGCTAGGTTGGGTGAATGCACTACACTCTTGGTTCCAACATCATTTAATTTGCAAAATCTAAGCTGCTACCTTGATATCTTGTCCGATTTCTGGGCTTTCTCATATTTTTTAGAACTTTAGATTCTAGGAATTTCTAGAATAAAAAATTGGAACAAGCCTGTAAATTCGTTAGAAAATAGGGGTATAGCTTGATTAATGAAGATTAGAAGTGAAAGTAGTGCTAGCCACTTGTCACGATCCTAAACCCAAACCCGATCGTGATGGCGCCTCTAGTGAAGACAAGGCCAGCCGACACACTTCCAGTTCACCTTAAGCAGTTAAAATAATAAACCAAGGTCTTTAATATAAATAAATCCCAAAAATAGCAATATAAGTTGCGGAGATAAAATAAACCAACACAGCCCTATATCGGGGTGTCACTAGTCATGAGCATCTGCTAAGGTCCGAATACAACTAGAGTCAAATATGTACTAAATACGATCTAATGAAATCGAGAGGGAGAAAAGCAGTGCTGCGAACGTCGGGCAGCTACCTTGCTAAACTCCGATGACTCTGCCTCTGAGCAACCAATACCCGCTACCGGATTCAGAAATACCTGAATCTGCACACAAGGTGCAGGGAGTAAAGTGAGTATTTCCAACTCAGTGAGTAATAAAAATAAATGAAGACTGAGTAATATAAAGCCACGTAAAGCACAACATTAAGCTACAAGAGGCATAACAAATCGGTAAATATAATTAAGCAGTGAAATCTCATAAACCTCTCTTAAACAGTTAAACAATATACAGGAAAACAACTAATAAGTAAACACACAATAACTACCCCTCGGGCACAATAACAATAGAATCAGCCCCTCGGACAATGTCACAGAACAATACCAGCCCCTCGGGCTATATCTCAGATCACAATGGGTACCCGCGCTCACTGGGGGTGTACAGACTCCGGGAGGGGCCCCTTACGGCCCAAGCGCATCATAAACGGGCTCTCGGCCTCATATCAATCTCAAGCCACTTCGTGGCGTACAATCTCAGGCCCTCGGCCTCATTATCATAATCAATGTATCACTGCTGCGGCGTGCAGCCCGACCCAAATGTATCCTCACAACACATGCCCTCGGCCTTACTCAGTCAGAATCTCATAAGCCCCTCGGGCCACAGTAAAATATGAAGCTCAGCTCAAATACCTTTGAAAATATCATTTAATGTGTTTAAAACAGAATAATACAGCTGAGTCTTTAAAATAGTAAAATATAGTATGACTGAGCACCAGTATGAAATCAATCAGTGAGGAAATATCATTTAAAAATCCCATAAGGGTTCAAACAGCTGGCACGAAGCCCACATATGGCATTTAGCCCAAAATATAATAATATTAAACAATTACTATCAAATACGCAGTAAAATAATCATTCGGGATGGACTAAGTCACAATCCCCAACGGTTCTCTACCCCACGCTTGTCATCTAGCGTGTAAGTCACCTCAACATAGCCGTACGCTGTGAAATTCCGGGGTTTCATACCCTCAGGACAGCATTTAAAATCATTACTCACCTCGAACTAGCCCGAAAAGCTACTCTGCAACACGCTTGCCTCTCTAATCAACTTCCAAGTGCTCCAAATCTACCAAGTTCAGATTTTTATCATCAAATTATGCTAAACGAATGAATTCCAATTGAAAAATATCGAATTTAAGCACAAAACTCGAAATCAGTCAAAACCCGTCCCCCGGGCCCGCATCCCGGAACTGGACAAACTTTATACCAAAATGTTCTTCATCATCTCACGAGTCCGTACATATAAAGAACTCGAAAATCTGAGTTTATTTGACCCCTCAAATCATCCCTAGAAGGTCTCATAATCTCAAGCCCTAACTCCACCTTTTT
>NW_017675070.1:39515-43602 GCF_001879085.1 Nicotiana attenuata
CCGAGTAGTAGTCTAAAACCACCAAAAAATTACTGATTGAGATCCAACTACACATAACACTGCCATAATACCTGAATGACCTCCAACGTAAAATCAATTACAGCGCCCGTCAAGCCTTGCACGTACTGCCACAAATCACATGCATAACTCAACGTGCTGAAGGAACATAAAACATCTGCCCAGCTATTAAATTTCTTTCGTCGCGATCGCGGAACAACCTTCGCGATCGCGAAGCAAAATTCCTCAGCTCCCAAAATTTACTCTATGCGAACGCGTGAAATACCATGCGAACGCGATGCTCAAGCATCTGACCCTACGCGATCGCGGACTGGCCACCGCGTTCGCGATGAACAACTTCCATCAAGACCTGGACCACTTAACTCTACGCGAACGCGACCTTCACTACGCGTTCGCGATCAACAACTTCCTTACCTCTATGCGATCGCGACCCAACTTCCGCGAATGCGAAGAACAACTGGACTCCCCCCTCAAAACCTTCTACGCGATCGCGAGAGCCCCTACGCGATCGCGAAGAGGAATTCTCTGCAACAGCTGAACCTGCAAATTCTGCAACATCTCCAAGGCATGAAATGGTCCGGTTGACTACCCGAAACTCACCCGAGGCCCCCGGGGCCTCAACTAAAGGCATCAACATATCTTAAAACCTTATTCAAACTTGTACCAATCTTCAAAGCGCTTCAAACAACATCAAATCAACCAAAACACATCGGATTCAAGCCTAAGTTTCTAAAATCTTCCGAACTTCGCTTTTGATCAAAACCCCAACAAAACCACGTCCGAATGACCTGAAATTTTGCACACACATCCCAAATGACACAACGAAGCTATTGCAACTCTCGGAATTCCATTCCGACCCCTATATCAAAATCTGACCTATCAACCGGAAAACGCCAAAACTCACTTTCGCCAATTCAAGCCTAAACCTTCCACGGACTTCCAAAATGCATTCCGATCATGCTCCCAAGTCCCAAATCACCTAACGGAGCTAACCAAATCATGAAAATTCCGATCCGAGATCATATACAAACAGTCAAATCTTGGTCAAACCTTTCAAATTTAAGCTTCAAACTGAGAACTGTTCTTCCAAATTCATTCCGATTACCCTGAAAACCAAAACCAACGATTTACATGAGTCACAATATATCACACGGGGCAAGTCATGCCCGGGAACTGACGAGCAAAGTGTAAAAGCTCAAAATGACCTGTCGTGTCGTTACATCCTCCCCTACATAAACATACGTTCGTCCTCGAACGTGCCCAGAGTTGTTCCAAAAGCCAACCAACCGCCGAATAACCTTATCACGCATATACTGGGGGGTGATCCCACGTCACCCTATCTCATATAGGTCCGATAACACATTGTAACTAAAATTTCACAATCCAATCTAGCCCATAAACCATAGAACCACATTTCCACTTCTGAAATCATCAATACGATCAGAATCTCACATTTATACTGTTAATAAGTTCGAACAAGCTGTAACAAACCATATCTGTAACCTCTGGTGCAAATTACATGATATACCACATAACTCAAACACTGGTAGCGATAACTTCTAATCACAACAACTGCACACAACAACCGAATATCGATAGAAAACCTCTTATCAACTAAAGTCTCATTCCAACACTTTCATGCACTGCCAATGATAAATGAAGCACGCAATAAACCATAACCATTTCTCAGATCAACCATTCATGAAGCCACTTCTCCTTTGGCAAGGACCATGGCAAATTTCTGAGCCGAACCTCGATATTTGTCCTTCCAACATGCGGAAATCGAATACGCTCGTATTCATTAATGATCCCAACGATCTCATCTAATCCAACACAACCACTCTGGTGACATGACACCTCAATGCAAACTAAAGCAAATTGCACAATCCGCGCACCAATAAGAAAAACCCGAACATACTCAAATCATGAAAGTGACTCAAATGAAAGAGCTGTACCGCAAGCTCACCAGTACCACTACAACACAAGGTTGAGAACCCGTCTCACATCATAGAAATAGAACACACGAATCTAACCCGCAAGGTCATACCTCCACATAACTTCGCTGCAATGTGCGACCCTATCCAAACACTGGTCTACATGAAACACCTCAAGTCACCCTGCTCGAGATTGACGACCACGCGCAATTGATGTCTAGAGCCAAAGCAAATCATCATAACCATGGTGAAGCAAATACATAAAACCCCACACAATTTAAAAGGACATAACCGATACGCCATCCGCCTAGCAATATCCAATACACCTCCCGCTCAAGCTCCACTGAGAGACCCCAAATAAACCCGCACTACATGTGCCTATAACCAACAAATCCAAATGCCCCGTAACACGGAAATGTAACTCATATATCTCCTCAGAACACTAATAGGCTCAATAACAATCGAATCACACATCCCTCAGCAATACACTCGGAGCCAACCAAGTCGACTTAAGTTAGAACACACATCCACATTGGCCTGCCAACGGACCCCTTATCAAGGAAACTCTGAAGTTGCTTCTTCAATTCCTTTATCTCTGCCGATGCCATACGATACGGTGCCCGGCATCAAATCAATACAGAAATCAACAACCTTGCCCGGCGACATGCCCGGCCACAAGAAACACATCCGAAAAGTCCCTCACCACCAGAACTGAATCAATGGTAGGAGTCTCTACACTTAAATCCATCACGAAAGCCCAAATAAGAAAGGCAATCCTTCCAGCCATCCGCTGGGTCTTCGAAATATAAAACCACCCTACTAAGAACATAATTCGTCGAACCTCGCCACTCAATCCGTGGCATTCGCGGCATAGCCAATATCGCCGCCTTAGCGCAATAGCTCAGAATGACACAACACTGCGACAACCAGTCTGTACCCAATATCCCTCAAATCCTAACTTACCAAGCAGCAAAAGATCCACTCGGGTCTCCAAACCTCGATAGTCACTACACAGTGCCAATACACGCGACCCACAACCACAACATAACCTGTTTATGAGAACTCCTAGTCTCCAACTCCATATAGCATCTAGCCATCTCGTGACATCATAAACAGGCTCTCGGCCTCATATCAATCTCAAGCCACTTCGTGGCGTACAATCTCAGGCCCTCGCCCTCATTATCATAATCAATGTATCACTGCTGCGGCGTGCAGGCCGACCCAAATGTATACTCACAACACAGGCCCTCGGCCTTACTCAGTCAGAATCTCATAAGCCCCTCGGGCCACAGTAAAATATGAAGCTCAGCTCAAATACCTTTGAAAATATCATTTAATGTGTTAAAAATAGAATAATACAGCTGAGTCTTTAGAATAGTATAATATAGTATGACTGAGCACCAGTATGAAATCAATCAGTGAGGAAAATATCATTTAAAAATCCCCTAAGGGGTCAAACAGCTGGCACGAAAGCCCACATATGGCATTTAGCCCAAAATATAATAATATTAAACAATTAACTATCAAATACGCAGTAAAATAATCATTCGGGATGGACTAAGTCACAATCCCCAACGGTTCTGTACCCCACGCTCGTCATCTAGCGTGTAAGTCACCTCAACATAGTCGTACGCTGAGAAACTCCGGGGTTTCATACCCTCAGGACAGCATTTAAAATCATTACTCACCTCGAACTAGCCCGAAAAGCTACTCTGCAACACGCTTGCCTCTCGAATCAACTTCCGAGTCCTCCAAATCTACCAAGTTCAGATTTTTATCATCAAATTATGCTAAACGAATGAATTCCAATCGAAAAATATCGAATTTAAACAAAAAACTCGAAATCAGTCAAAACCCATCCCCCGGGCCCGCATCCCGGAACTGGACAAACTTTATACCAAAATGTTCTTCATCATCTCACGAGTCCGTACATATAAAGAACTCGAAAATCGGAGTTTGTTTGACCCCTCAAATCATCCCTAGAAGGTCTCATAATCTCAAGCCCTAACTCCACCTTTTTCTACCGATTTTCATGAATTAAACACTGATATTTTGTTCCTTAATCACAAATAATCGAGTTTTATGGTCCAAAATCCTTACCTCAATGAAGAACAATGATTTCCCCTCTTCAAAAT
>NW_017675070.1:45727-54184 GCF_001879085.1 Nicotiana attenuata
GCTCCCAAGTCCCAAATCACCTAACGGAGCTAACCAAATCATAAAAATTCCGATCCGAGATCATATACAAACAAGTCAAATCTTGGTCAAACCTTTCAAATTTAAGCTTCAAACTGAGAACTGTTCTTCCAAATTCATCCTGATTACCCTGAAAACCAAAACCAACGATTTACATGAGTCACAATACATCACACGGGGCAAGTCATGCCCGAGAACTGACGAGCAAAGTTTAAAAGCTCGAAACCAGCGGTCGGGTCGTTACATCCTCCCCCACTTAAACATACGTTCGTCCTCGAACGTGCCCAGAGTTGTTCCAAAAGCCAACCAACCGCCGAATAACCTTATCACGCATATACTCGGGGGTGATCCCACGTCACCCTATCTCATATAGGTCCGATAACACATTGTAACTGAAATTTCACAATCCATCTAGCCCATAAACCATAGAATCACATTTCCACTTCTGAAATCATCAATACGATCAGAATCTCACATTTATAATATGAATAAGTTCGTAACAAGCTGTAACAAACCATATCTGTAACCTCAGGTGCAAATTACATGATATACCACATAACTCAAACACTGGTAGCGATAACTTCTAATCACAGCAGCTGCACACAACAACCGAATATCGATAGAAAACCTCTTATCAACTAAAGTCTCATTCCAACACTTTCATGCACTGCCAATGATAAATGAAGCACGCAATAAACCATAACCATTTCTCAGATCAACCATTCATGAAGCCACTTCTCCTTTTGCAAGGACCATGGCAAATTTCTGAGCCGAACCTAGATATTTGTCCTTCCAACATGCGGAAATCGAATCCGCTCGTATTCATTAATGATCCCAACAATCTCATCTAATCCAAAACAACCACTCTGGTGACATGACACCTCAATGCAGACTAAAGCCGCAAATTGCGCAATCCGCGCACCAATAAGAAACAATCCGAACATACTCAAATCATGAAAGTGACACAAATGAAAGAGCTATACCGCAAGCACACCAGTACCACTACAACACAAGGTTAAGAACCCGTCTCACATCATAGAAACAGAACACACGAATCTAACCCGCAAGGTCATACCTCCACATAACTTCGCTGCAATGTGCGACCCTATCCAAACACTGGTCCACATAAAACACCTCAAGTCACCCTGCTCGAGATTGACAACCACGCGCAATTGATGTCTAGTGCCAAAGCAAATCATCATAACCATGGTGAAGCAAATACATAACACCACACAACCCAAAAGGACATAACCGATACGCCATCCACCGAGCAATATCCAATACTTCTCCCGCTCGAGCTCCACTAAGAGACCCCAAATAACACCGCACTACATGTGCCTATAACCAACAAATCCAAATGCCCCGTAACACGGAAATGTAACTCATATATCTCCTCAGAACACTAATAGGCTCAATAACAATCGAATTACACATCCCTCATTAATACACTCGGAGCCAACCAAGTCGACTTAAGTTAGAACACACATCCACATTGGCCTGCCAACGGACCCCTTATCAAGGAAACTTTGAAGCTGCTTCTTCAATTCCTTTAACTCTGCCGGTGCCATACGATACGGTGCCCGGCATCAAATCAATACCGAAATCAACAACCTTGCCCGGTGACATGCCCAGCCACAAGAAACACATCCGAAAAGTCCTTCACCATCGGAACTGAATCAGTGGTAGGAGTCTCTACACTGACATCCATCACGAAAGCCCAAATAAGAAAGGCAATCCTTCCCAGCCATCCGCTCGGCCTTCAAAATATAAAACCACCCTACTAAGAACATAATCCGTCGAACCTCGCTACTAAATCCGTGGCATTCCCGGCATAGCCAATATCGCCGCCTTAGCGCAATAGCTCAGAATGACACAACACTGCGACAACCAGTCTATACCCAATATCCATCAAATCCTAACTTACCAAGACGCAAAAGATCCACTCGGGTCTCCAAACCCTGATAGTCACTACACAGTGCCAATACACGCGACCCACAACCACAACATAACCTGTTTATGAGAACTCCTAGTCTCCAACTCCATATAGCACATGCATCACCATATCCGATCCCAATTTTGCTGTCCGAAGATATAACACACCTCTAATATCCATGAGAGGTACTCCTATAATTCTTCTGTGCCACTAAGCAAACTCGAATATCAGCAGTCGATCCAATAAGAAAGTGCCGCAATACTACTGAAGTACCATCTACTTAATCACATTGCCTTTTTCTGAAATATATACCCTCGTCAAATCACCCCAATTAGCAATACCATTTCCTTAATCATCTGAAGATCATTTCTCTAATTATCAGAAGCTGCCGCTGCCTAAGAGTTTTATGACCTTCCTTTCAGAACTGATCCGTGACCTTACACATACAAATCTCAATCCTACACAAAATACCGCATATACCATACCATCCTATGAAAAATATGAGAACTTCGTAATCCACTCCGAGCTACAAGCAAATACGAACTCAACCAGCCAAGAACTTTTCCATTTGATCCCATCTAGGAGAAAATCACTATAAATCCCGTGCTCCTCATGCCAGTAGAAAATATACATCTCTAACCGTGGTAGAAATTATCAAGAACTCTACGAATCCCCTTTTGCACCAAAACCGAACCATCAGGACTGACTCCTTCTAACTTAACCAAGCTACACAAGCCATCAAAACCTAAGAGCTTGCCACTAAACACCTGTGGAAACCCACCACTTCATAAGCACCCAAGAACAGATCATATACATTTCNATCATATGAATACATCTTGCAGTCACATCACACTCATCACGTAACTATCCAGCCATCACTTCTACTAATAGGGGCACTACCGAATATATAAGTTCAAAAAAAACACGGCTCACATAATCAGCACCACGGTGCTCAAGACATAGGTAAAAATCCGGCCTCAAGTCCTCCAGACTGGCCCAACGTCAAACACACAGAGATCACACCTCGCCCCTCGATCAGGGAATCACAAGCCATTGATGCACATCTGATACTGAACGCTCGTTCGCGCATACGAATGTGTGGAAGGAGTTCAAAGAGTTATATTTCAAGCTGAATCAAGGACGCGTGATAAGAAATTCAAGAATATGGAGTTTTCTCAAAGGTTCTGCAGCCTCTCAAGGATAAATACAGACGTCTCCGTACCGATCCGCGAGACTATACCAAACCTGCTCATGACTCGTTAGACCTATGTAACTTAGGCTCTGATACCAACCTGTCACGACCCTAAACCCAAACCCGGTCGTGATGGCGCCTCTCGTGAAGACAAGGCCAGCCGACACACTTCCAGTTCACCTTAAGCAGTTAAAATAATAAACCAAGGTCTTTAATATAAATAAATCCCAAAAATAGCAATATAAGTTGCGGAAATAAAATAAACCAACACAGCCCTACATCGGGGTGTCACTAGTCATGAGCATCTACTAAGGTCCGAATACAACTAGAGTCAAAAATGTACTAAATACGGTCTAATGAAATCGAGAGGGAGAAAAGCAGTGCTGCGAACGTCGGGCAGCTACCTTGCTAAACTCCGATGACTCTGCCTCTGAGCAACCAATACCCGCTACCGGGTTCAGAAATACCTGAATCTGCACACAAGGTGCAGGGAGCAAAGTGAGTATTTCCAACTCAGTGAGTAATAAAAATAAATGAAGACTGAGTAATATAAAGCCACGTAAAGCACAACATTAAGCTACAAGAGGCATAACAAATCAGTGAATATAATTAAGCAGTGAAATCTCATAAACCTCTCTTAAACAGTTAAACAATATACAGGAAAACAACTAATAAGTAAACACACAATAACTGCCCCTCGGGCACAGTAACAATAGAATCAGCCCATCGAGCAATATCACAGAACAATACCAGCCCCTCGGGCTATATCTCATATCACAATGGGTACCCGCGCTCACTGGGGGTGTACAGACTCCGGGAGGGGCCCCTTACGGCCCAAGCGCATAATCAAGCCATCTCGTGGCATCATAAACAGGCTCTCGGCCTCATATAAATCTCAAGCCACCTCGTGGCGTACAATCTCAGGCCCTCGGCCTCATTATCATAATCAATGTATCACTGCTGCGGCGTGCAGCCCGACCCAAATGTATCCTCACAACACAGGCCCTCGGCCTTACTCAGTCAGAATCTCATAAGCCCCTCGGGCCACAGTAAAATATGAAGCTCAGCTCAAATACCTTTGAAAATATCATTTAATGTGTTTAAAACAGAATAATACAGCTGAGTCTTTAAAATAGTAAAATATAGTATGACTGAGCACCAGTATGAAATCAATCAGTGAGGAAAATATCATTTAAAAATCCCCTAAGGGTTCAAACAGCTGGCACGAAGCCCACATATGGCATTTAGCCCAAAATATAATAATATTAAACAATTAACTATCAAATACGCAGTAAAATAATCATTCGGGATGGACTAAGTCACAATCCCCAACGGTGCTCTACCCCACGCTCGTCATCTAGCGTGTAAGTCACCTCAACATAGCCGTACGCTGTGAAATTCCGGGGTTTCATACCCTCAGGACAGCATTTAAAATCATTACTCACCTCGAACTAGCCCGAAAAGCTACTCTGCAACACGCTTGCCTCTCGAATCAACTTCCGAGTGCTCCAAATCTACCAAGTTCAGATTTTTATCATCAAATTATGCTAAACGAATGAATTCCAATTGAAAAATATCGAATTTAAGCACAAAACCCGAAATCAGTCAAAACCCGTCCCCCGGGCCCGCGTCCCGGAACTGGACAAACTTTATACCAAAATGTTCTTCATCATCTCACGAGTCCGTACATATAAAGAACTCGAAAATCTGAGTTTATTTGACCCCTCAAATCATCCCTAGAAGGTCTCATAATCTCAAGCCCTAACTCCACCTTTTTCTACCGATTTTCATGAATTAAACACTGATATTTTGTTCCTTAATCACAAATAATCGAGTTTTATGGTCCAAAATCCTTACCTCAATGAAGAACAATGATTTCCTCTCTTCAAAATCGCCTCAAGGCTATTTTCCCGTTCAAAAATGGTGTAAAAGGGTTCCAAGTCGCGGAATAGCCTTTTTAAAACATTCTGCCCAGCTATTAAATTTCCTTCATCGCGATCGTGGAACAACCTTCGGGATCGCGAAGCAAAATTCCTCAGCTCCCAAAATTTACTCTATGCGAACGCGTGAAATACCATGCGAACGTGATGCTCAAGCATCTGACCATACGCGATCGCAGACTGGCCACCGCGTTCGCGATGAACAACTTCCATCGAAGACCCGTGGTCCACTTAACTCTACGCGAACGCGACCTTCACTACGCGTTCGTGATCAACAACTTCCTCACCTCTATGCGATCGCGACCCAACTTCCGCGAACGCGAAGAACAACTATACTCCCCCCTCAAAACCTTCTACGCGATCGCGAGAGCCCCTGCGCGATCGAGAAGAGGAATTCTCTGCAACAGCTGAACCTGCAAATTCTGCAACATCTCCAAGGCATGAAATGGTCCGGTTGACCACCCGAAACTCACCCGAGGCCCCCGGGGCCTCAACTAAAGGCATCAACATATCTTAAAACCTTATTCAAACTTGTACCAATCTTCAAAACGCTTCAAACAACATCAAATCAACCAAAACACATCGAATTCAAGCCTAAGTTTCTAAAATCTTCCGAACTCCGCTTTTGATCTAAAACCCAACCAAACCACGTCCAAATGACCTGAAATTTTGCACACACATCCCAAATGACAGAACGAAGCTATTGCAACTCTCGAAATTCCATTCCGACCCTTATATCAAAATCTCACCTATCAACCGAAAAATGCCAAAACTCACTTTCGTCAATTCAAGGCTAAACCTTCCATGGACTTCCAAAACGCATTCCGATCACGCTCTCAAGTCCCAAATCACCTAACGCAGCTAACCAAATCATAAAAATTCCGATCCGAGATCATATACAAACAAGTCAAATCATGGTCAAACCTTTCAAATTTAAGCTTCAAACTGAAAATTGTTCTTCCAAATTCATTCCGACTACCCTGAAAACCAAAACCAACGATTTACATGAGTCACAATACATCACACGAGGCAAGTCATGCCCGGGAACTGACGAGCAAAGTTTAAAAGCTCAAAACGACCGGTCGGGTCGTTACATCCTCCCCCACTTAAACATACGTTCGTACTCGAGCGTGCCCAGAGTTGTTCCAAAAGCCAACCAACCGCCGAATAACCTTATCACGCATATACTCGGGGGTAATCCCACGTCACCCTATCTCATATAGGTCCGATAACACATTGTAACTGAAATTTCACAATCCAATCTAGCCCATAAACCATAGAACCACATTTCCACTTCTGAAATCATCAATACAATCAGAATCTCACATTTATACTGTGAATAAGTTCGAACAAGCTATAACAATCCATATCGGTAACCTCAGGTGCAAATTACATGATATACCACATAACTCAAACACTGGTAGCGATAACTTCTAATCACAGCAGCTGCACACAACAACCGAATATCGATAGAAAACCTCTTATCAACTAAAATCTTATTCCAACACTTTCATGCACTGCCAATGATAAATGAAGCACGCAATAAACCATAACCATTTCTCAGATCAACCATTCAAGAAGCCACTTCTCCTTTGGCAAAGACCATGGCAAATTTCTGAGCCGAACCTCGATATTTGTCCTTCCAACATACGAAAACCGAATCCGATCGTATTCATCAATGATCCCAACGATCTCATCTAATCCAACACAACCACTCTGGTGACATGACACCTCAATGCAGACTAAAGCCGCAAATTGCGCAATCCGCGCACCAATAAGAAACAATCCAAACATACTCAAATCATGAAAGTGATTCAAATGAAAGAGCTGTACCGCAAGCTCACCAGTACCACTACAACACAAGGTTGAGAACCCGTCTCACATCATAGAAACAGAACACACGAATCTAACCCGCAAGGTCATACCTCCACATAACTTCGCTGCAATGTGCGACCCCATCCAAACACTGGTCCACATAAAACACCTCAAGTCACCCTGCTCGAGATTTACGACCACGCGCAATTGATGTCTAGATCCAAAGCAAATCATCATAACCATGGTGAAGAAAATACATAACACCACACAACCCAAAAGGACATAACCGATACGCCATCCACCGAGCAATATCCAATACTCCTCCCGCTTGAGCTCCACTGAGAGACCCCAAATTAACACCGCACTACATGTGCCTATAACCAACAAACCAAAATGCCGCGTAACACGGAAATGTAACTCATATATCTCCTCAGAACACTAATAGGCTCAATAACAATCCAATCACACATCCCTCAGCAATACACTCGGAGCCAACCAAGCCGACTTAAGTTAGAACACACATCCACATTAGCCTGCCAACGGACCCCTTATCAAGGAAACTCTGAAGCTGCTTCTTCAATTCCTTTAACTCTGTCGGTGCCATACGATACGGTGCCCGGCATCAAATCAATACCGAAATCAACAACCTTGTCCGGCGACATGTCCGGCCACAAGAAACACATCCGAAAAGTCCCTCACCATCGGAACTGAATCAATGGTAGGAGTCTCTACAGTGACATCCATCACGAAAGCCCAAATAAGAAAGGCAATCCTTCCCAGCCATCCGCTGGGCCTTCGAAATATAAAAGTTCCCTACTAAGAACATAATCCGTCGAACCTCGCCACTCAATCCGTGGCATTCCCGGCATAGCCAATATCGCCGCCTTAGCGCAATAGCTCAGAATGACACAACACTGCGACAGCCAGTCTATGCCCAATATCCCTCAAATCCTAACTTACCAAGCAGCAAAAGATCCACTCGGGTCTCCAAACACCGATAGTCACTACACAGTGCCAATACACGCGACCCACAACCACAACATAACCTGTTTATGAGAACTCCCAGTCTCCAACTCCATATAGCACATGCATCACCATATCCGATCCTAATTTTGTTGTCCGAAGATACAACACACCTCTAATATCTATGAGAGGTACTCCTATAATTCTTCTGTTCCACTAAGCAAACTCGAATATCAGCAGTCGATCCAATAAGAAAGTGCCGCAATACTACCGAAGTACCATCAACTTAATCACATTGCCTTTTTCTGAAATATATACCCTCGTCAAATCACCCCAATTAGCAATACCATTTCCTTAATCATCTGAAGATCATTTCTCTAATTATCAGAAGCTGCCCGCTGCCTAAGAGTTTTATGACCTTCCTTTCAGAACTGAACGGTGACCTTACACATACAAATCTCAATCCTACACAAAATACCGCATATACCATACCATCCTATGAAAAATATGAGAACTTCGTAATCTACTCCGAGCTACAAGCAAATACGAACTCAACCAGCCAAGACTTTCCATTTCGATCCCATCTAGGAGAAAAC
>NW_017675070.1:67055-76831 GCF_001879085.1 Nicotiana attenuata
TTTTGGTCGGGATTTGGAAAGAAAAAGCTCCACGGTTTTTTGGCCGGGAGATCCTCGGTTTTTGGCCGAGATTTTGGAAAGAAAAAGCTCCACGGTTTTTTGGCCGGGAGATCCTCGGTTTTTGGCCAGGATTTGGAAAGAAAAAGCTCCACGGTTTTTGGCCGGGAGATCCTCGGTTTTTTGGCCGGGATTTGGAAAGAAAAAGCTCCACGGTTTTTTGGCCGGGAGATCCTCGGTTTTTTGGCCGGGATTTGGAAAGAAAAAGCTCCACGGTTTTTGTGCCGGGAGATCCTCGGTTTTTGTTCCGGGATTTGGGAAAGAAAAAGCTCCACGATTTTTGTGCCGGGAGATCCTCGGTTTTTGTTCCGGGATATGGAAAGAAAAGCTCCACGGTTTTTGTGCCGGGAGATCCTCGGTTTTTGGCCGGGATTTGGAAAGAAAAAGCTCCACGGTTTTTTGGCCGGGAGATCCTCGGTTTTTTGGCCGGGATATTTAAGGAATGGGATACTATGCTACCATGATTTGTTTTTCTTTGGGATTTTCATTTTTATTTCTTTTCTTCTTTCTTCTTCTTCTGTTTTCCTCTTTTTATGATTTCCTTTTATTTAGCAAAACACAGGAAAGAACTTTGGGGAGGGGAAACTTCCTTTTTTGGTCGTTTTCCTGCTGCAAAGCTGTTTCAGCGCTTGCGCATTTCATTTCCTTTTGGACTGCACCTGCTTCTTGCACGGTTGTTTTGAATTAGACCTGTTTTCAACAAAGAACAATTTGTTAGTTTGAAACGGTGGTTGGTTTTGTGGCCTTGATCATCTCAATTGCTTGATCCCGGCCCCATTTCCGTTGAGAACTTTGCTGCTTGTTTGTCTTGAGGGTGAATCTCTCTTCAAACTGACAGGGTTCAGCCTTAGGACTTCATGATGACTCGCCCGTGTGGGCTCTAGCCTTTCACTTTATTCTGCCTTTGGGGCCTTTGCCTTTGACTTCCTTTCTTTTCCAATGTTCTTGCTTCGAAAGCATCAACCACTATGGTCAGTCGAGATTGGCCTGACGCACTCGCTGAGGCTGGGTATTTTCTTCGACTCTGACCAGGCGGAGCCCTGTGAAACCGGTCCTGCCACATTTTCTTTGTAGTAGTTACGGAATCAGAATTAAACCGAAAGGGATTCAAAGAGAAGTATGCAGAAAGGCAGTCATGTGAGTTTAAAGAGAAGCATCCCTTTCGGGGAAAAGAAGGACTTATCTGGGGTGTGCATGCTGGCTTCAAATGATCATGACATGCTTCTTGGACTGGACGCCCGATCCACACAAACTTTCCGGCTTCTCGTGAACCCATTAATCAGTATTTCAAAACCAGGGAACTTTGCCAGGACTCTTGTAATAGTAAGATATCTTCTTTTCGGCCGACAGCGCCCTTTGCGGGTTTTCGCCAATCGACCTCTCTCATTTCTCTTCTCACTGTCGCCCGATAGTGCTCTTTACGAGTTTTCACTAAGCGGACTCTCTCATTTTCAGTTTCTCTACTCACCATCGCCTTATGGTGCCCGATGATTTTCACCGATAAGACTCTCTCATTTTATTTCTCTCAATTTGGACTTTATCAGATGCCAACAATGTTGCTTTTCAATTCCCACGCCTTTGCCAATTGATCAGAAGGACTAGAACAAGGTTTTGGGTAAAACGAATTCTGGACGGAAGTACAACTTTGGAATCATTTTGGTGGGCTCATTGACGAGCCATTATATTATCTGCCCCAGTTTCTTTTCTTTTTTTTTTGGGAAATTGGGATTTTTGTTTTGGTGTGACTGAACCCCAGAGAGAGGCTGCCTACGTATCCTTTCGGAATCAAGTCAAACGTAGTTCAAACAAATAATTTTTGTTTTTGTTTTTGCTTTTGTTTTGGTTTTTGTTTTCTTTTTGTTTTCTTTTTCTTTTTCTTTTCTTTTGCTCTTTTTCTTTTTTCTTATTTTTTTTTCCGCTGGTTCTTCTGAGTTCCAAAGAGGGTAGCCAAAGAAGGGTAACCGGCTCAAATGGGTTTACGAAGGGTTAATAGTATTTGGATAGCGAGAAGAAAAGCCTTCGTCATCTCAATTGCACAAAAACCAATACCACAGAGAGCCTAGACATAGTACCTTTTTACTGCATCCGCATTCACAGCTGTTTCGGGATCATTTCCTTCGATTCTCCCAAATACAATGCTCCTCTCGACAATATTTTCCGGATAATGTATGAACCTTTCCAATTAGGGCAAACTTCCCTTTTGCTTCTTGGTGATGAGGGAGAATGCGTCTTAACACGAGTTGTCCCACTTTAAAATTCCTGGGAGGCACCTTCTTGTTGTAAGCGCGGGCCATTCTTTGTTGGTACAACTGCCCGGATGTGCCCTGAGTACAGCACACTCTTTTGTTGTAATGTATGGACCTTTCCAAACCGCAAACCAATTTTCCTTCAATTGTTCCAATTCTTTGTTTTATTTCCTCAAGGTCGCCTTCTTTACATTTCGACTCTTGATTCATGATTTCGAAATCTGACAGCGTTTTGGGGTCTAGGCATGAAGTCCGCAAGCATGTCATGTTATTTAAAGCTGCATTATTAGAATTAAAGAGAAGAAAATGAAGGAGAAAAATAGCAAAATCAGAAAGAAAAATGAACGAAGAAGTTTTGATTTCATATTTTTTTTTTGAAATTTTGAAGATAACAGGGTTCACATTCGGGAATTTAAAGACAAGAAAACTACAGGAAACATCCGAGTTACATCCTGGAATAACTCGGGGTGCAGAAAAAGTAGCAGGACAGGTCTATCGGGACTCCCGCCTGATCGGGAATGGCGTAGCCTTCCAATTTTGGAGTTTAGCATCTGGTCCCATGTAGAGCACCTCAGCGGTGCTAGTCTCTTCTCCCGGCCGGACCATGTGGGTTTCGCAGAGCATTTTCCTCATTGCCCCACGTATTTCCTCACTTTCTTCAGCCATGAAAATCTCATCATCTTCCTCTTTACCGTATTTAGGCTTGACAAAAGTTTCATACAAATGTACCATCTCATAATCAGCCATTTTCATTTTTTGGAAGAACACTTCTGCTTCCTCAGCACTCACAGGCTTCTTAGGCGGGAAACGCCTTCTGGTGGCATTGTTTATCTCCTCTACACTTGAATATTTCTCAACAGGGGGGTTTTCTGGCAGCTCTCCCAAGATCTCTTTACCCTTGTACGTAACCATCATCTGATGATAATTCCATGGTACCGCAGCAGGGTTGGTCACAGGCTTCTGTGGTACGCGTCCAACAACCACTGGCTCACTCAGCCGAGGTGGTTTGTTTGTCCCCCGTACCACATAGACTTGCTTGGGTATGTACATTTGTGTTCCTTTCTTCAGATCAGCTTTCTTTTCTGGTTCTGTCTTAGTGATTTTGCTCTTCTCTTGCTTCGGGTCCACCTCGGGCTTTCTTTCTGCATCGGCAATAGCAATTATAGCTTTTAAGGCTGGATCGAATTCTCTGTCCTCACAGATCATCCCGATTACTGGCCCGTTGTTGTGAGCGGGCAACGGGTTATTGGTCACATTTGGAACATCCTCATCCCTCAACACAATTTTCCCTTGCTCTATTAAATTCTCCACCGCTTGTTTCAGAGTCCAACAGTAATTTGTATGATGGCCTTCCGCCCCTGAATGGTATGCACATCGGACGCCCCGCTGGTAAGCTGGTGACTCTGGGTTTTGCCTGTTTTGGGGTATGGGTTGCAGCAAATTCATCTGAACAAGCTTTAGGAACAGACTGGAGTAGGGTTCACCGATCGGTGTAAAGTTTGGTCTTCTGGGTGGTTCCCGAGGACGGAAGTTATCTTGTGGAGGCTGGGGATTATAGTGGTTCTGGTGAGGAGGCTGGTTTCTTTGGAATGGAGGTTGATTTCTGTTGACTTGTGGCTGCAGTCGGGCGAAAGGTTGAGCATTCATGACCGCATAAGGTAGGAAAGCATAAGCCATATCAGGATGAGGGTAATAGTGTTGAGGGGTTCTTTCAGAGAACACAGGTCTCGGAGCCCGATATCTTCTTTCCCCTAATGCTACCATAACCGTTTCCTCTTTTATTTTGCCCTTGGCCATTCCTCCAGACCCGCATTGGATGGCTTTGGAGGTTGCTCTTATGGCCGATTGACTCAAAATCCTGCCCGTTTTCAAACCATTCTCTACCATTTCGCCAATTTTGATTGCCTCTGCAAAAGGTTTGCCCATGGCTGACATCATGTTCTGAAAATAGTCCGCTTCCTGGGCCTGGAGAAATACAGTGACCATTTCCACTTCATCCATTGGTGGTTTCACCCTCGACGCTTGCTCACGCCACTTAATAGCATATTCCCTGAAACTTTCTGACGGTTTCTTCTTCAAGTTCGCCAAAGAGTTCCTGTCCGGCGCAATGTCTACGTTGTACTGAAATTGTCGAACAAAGTCTCGGGCAAGGTCATCCCAAATGTGCCATCGTGAGACATCCTGGTCCATATACCATTCTGAGGCAATGCCTACTAAGCTTTCTCCAAAGTAAGCCATCAACAACTCTTCCTTTCCGCCGGCCCCGCGCAGCTGGTTGCAATATCTTTTGAGGTGGGCAATAGGATCGCCATGCCCATCATACTTTTCGAACTTTGGCATTTTAAATCCCATGGGCAGGTGCACGTGAGGGAACATGCACAAATCAGTATAAGAGACACTTTTCTGCCCGCTTAAGCCTTGCATATTCTTCAAGCTCTGCTCAAGGCTCCTCATTCTTTTCGCCATCTCATCTTGTTCGGGAGCTTTGGGAGTTTTATCCTGCCCCGGTGTAAGCTCAAATGGTGGTGGCTGAGAGTAATTATATGTGGGATATTGAGGAGGGTCCACTGGAAAGACAGGGTTTTGGAAAGTGAAAGCTGAAGGATTAAAGGCAGGCCTTGGCAGTGAAGGTTGTGTTGTAGCAGGGCACGGTGGAGCAGTAAAGATGTTAGAAGCTGCTCCTGCTGGGAACACCTGGGGGCGGACCTCAGAAGGTGTTCCGACGAAGTGAGCGGTCATGGTAGGCTGTCCCAAAGGAGTATGAGGGTGGCTGATGGGGATATTGGAGGTACCCTCGGATCTAGGGAATAGTTCAGGAAATCCAGGGATGGCGCTTGGAGGCTCTCTTCCATTGGTCCAGGCGTCCCACATCTCCATGAGTCGGAGACGTAGCATCCGGTTCTCTTCCGCTATGACAGACTCAGATGCAGGGATCCCCGAGATGGGGTTGTCCTCAGAGATGGGGACTGCGGGCAAATTCATTTCTGTAGACATTTCCACACTTCCTTTCGATCTGGTAAAGTATTGATGCGATGCCAGCTTACCACAACCAACCACCGTTTCTAAAAGCTAGGCTGGAATTGACAGCAACACACGGTTAGTTTGAGACAAGTAACAGATTGGTAATCGCACATTGGGGTGTGATGCACCTATACAGTTAAACGGATGTCTACATGTTTGCACTGGTTGCATGCGTCATCCCGGCTTTTTTTTTCTTTCTATTTTCTCTTCTTTTGATTTCCACTCTTTGTTTTTCTTGCTTTTCTTTCTCTTTTTGTTTTTCTCTCATTTTTCCTTTCCCTCTGTTTTTCATTTTCTGCTTTTCCTTTTGCCATGGTCTTTCTCTCGATTCCTTATTTTCTCTTTTGTGTTTCTTTTCCTCTCTTGTTTTTCTTTTATTTCCTTCCCTCGTATTTTTTTTTAGGGTTACGGTCGAATCCTATGGAGATTGCCTACGTATCATGACCCCGCATGAATCAGACCAAGCGTAGTTCTTGCAAATAGGGTAAATAAACTAACTTTTTCTTTTTGGAATTTTGAAAGAAATGCTTTAAAAAAAAAGGAAAACATTTTTTTTTTTGATTTTTGATTTTGATTTTTCTTTTGATTTTTGAAGAAAGACTTCTAAACAATTCTTTTCTTTTTATTGGAACTTCGGGAATTTTTAGAAGTAAAAAGAAATATTTTTATTTTTTTCTTCTTTTTTTTTTTTTGATTTTGAAAGTTGCCTCTTACTTTCTAAAAAGGGACTTTTACGAAATGTTTTGGATTTTTGAGCAAAAATATTTTCGGACTCAATTTTCAAACCGTATTTTTTTTATATTTTTTATTTATGAAAGAAAGACATCTAAGGAGTATTTTAATGACTTATTTTGACTTAAAAGGAAAAAGTGGCTATTTTTGCAAACTTTTCTTTATCTAGAAAAACAAGGACTTGGTTTTGCAGATATGGCCTTTCAGCACTTCTGGGAGGAAGATTTTAAGGTTGTGCCCGCAAACCATTTAAAATGACTCAGGGTGGCTGTTCTTGCAAAAATAGCCTTCCGGCGTCCTTTTGGGGACATTCGGCTTATTTTAAAACAAGAATGGCATCACACGTCTTATTTTTGACAAAAATTAAAATTTTGGTATTTTTGACTATTTTTAAAGGGTGGTTGGACCCGATGAGGGATGCCTACGTATCTCACATCCGGTGAGAATCAAACCAGCGTAGTTCGGGCATTTTTAAAACAAAAGAAAATACTTTTTGTTTGAGTTTTTCATTTGTTTTCTCTTTTTCTACGGAAAAAAGATAATATTTTTGGATTTTGGATGTAACCTCTTAATTTTCGAAAGAGGGACTTCTTTAAGAAAAAAAATGTTTTGAATTTATTTACAAAAGTACTTCTAGAGAACAGCAAAAATATTTTGGACTTCAATTTTCAAAATTTTTATTGACATTTGCAAAAAAAAGACTTCTAAAGAAGAAAAGAGTATTTTTTGGGATTTTTGTTTCTGATTTTTTTGGATTTTTGGAAAAATACTTCAAAATGAAGGAAACCTGTATTTTTAGATTTTGATTTTTATTGATTTTTCTTGCTATTTCATGAAAACATTAGAAAGAAGAAAAACCATTTTGAGTTTAAAAACTATTTTCTCTTTTTTTTTTTAAAGATTTTTAATGAAGGAACTAAAAGAAAATATTTTTGGATTTTTTTTGAAAAGTGGGGCCGGAACCGATGAGGTTTGCCTACGTATCTCACATCCGGTGAGAATCAGACCCGCGTAGTTCGGTCAAATTGCCTAAACCAAAACTATTTTGAACAACAATTTCTTTTTTCAACTATTTTCCTTTTTCCATTTTTCAAAAATCCGGCAGCATTTCGGTACTATTTGGGCATTGGGGTTTTTTCAAAACAAATGGTCACCCTTACTTAGTCCTAACACATGCGAAACCGATCAAATAAATGCGCAATTAGCACGTAAGATGCATCAGGATGGTCAATTTATTTCAGGTCACCTGTCCTAGACGGACCCAACCCCTGTGTTGAGTCCCCTAAGTCAAATGCACATGATGCAAACAAACGTCCTACTAGGGATCCGGCATGAGGTTTTGTTCTTCTAGGTTTAATCCTAGGTTTATTGGTCTAGACCTGGCTTACCCGTACGGACAACTCGAGTCGAGGGGGAGGCAACGTACCGGGGATACAGTAGCTCCGCCGGCTTTGCAACTTATTCAAACCTCGTTCTAAATGGGAAAAGACTCTAAACAGAAGAGAAGCTACACGAAGTGCACCCTTCTCCATGATGTAGAAGACTCAGAAAGAGAAAGGGATTCGCGACAGTTTATATATACAATTTCAACAAATATCAAAGCGGTAAAACATTTAGCACATATAGCATGGAACATGTAGAAAAAATCAGATAAAGCCAAATATAACAATTGTACTAAGCTCGAATTCTTGAACCCTGAATCGAAATTCTGGGTTCGTTTCCCCAGCAGAGTCGCCAGAGCTGTCACACCTCCTTTTTTACACACCTACCCCGAAGGATAAATGTATAAGGGAGTTTTCCTATTTAAAGTGACATTATTCGAAATGGGATTATTTATTTATTTTTAGAGTCGCCACTTGGGATAGGATTGGCTTTTGGTGTCCCAAGTCACCGGTTTAATTTAAATCCCAAATCGAGGAAAAATTCAACTTCCCAATTGGAGTCTGCGAACCAGAAATTCTGAATAAGGAATTATGTTGACCCGAGGGAACGTGTTAGGCACCCCCGGATCCCGTGGTTCTAGCACGGTCGCTTAAATTATTATAAATGGCTAAAAATTTGATTTTTATACAAGTTCAAACCTATAGTGCAATTTTATAAATTATTTACCGCTTTTAGTTACTTTTTACGAAAGTGAACGCCGTTTAAGAGCGTGTTTTTGGTTCACGTCACATGAAATGCACCCGGATCCTCAACACCTCTTATTCAACGTTTTAGGATTTGGATTTGGGTTGCATGAAATGCACACCCGAGTTTAGGAAGGTAAAATTATTAAAAGCGCGCCTAAAGCGGCTAGCGTCTTATTAACTTTGCGGGAAGCCATGAAATTCGCTAAATGGCATGTCCCGAATTTCTAAATATATTTTAATAAAGCATTTAATGAGGGCCCCGCGATTTATATGTTTTTGTGCGGGGAGGCTCGTCTCATGTTTTATTTAAAGGTCATCCTAAAAGAAACTATGATTTTCTATTACAGCATTGTCTCTAAAAGGGCCCTAATTAATTCGCATTTTATAAATTCGGGCCTCAAATTCAAGTCCGAATTCAAACAAAAGGGAAGACCCTCTTAATTTGAACCTGCCACCTAATTTGAAACCCAAATTTATATTTGTGAAATTAATTTCCATACTCCTAATGTAATTTTAATAGACTTTTAGCGTCTAGCATTTGGGCTGTGAACTTCTGGCCCAGGCCTAAATTTGAAACAAATCCCAACTAGACCTGGACCTCACCTTAAACGTGCTGAGGCCCAATTAAATTGTCAACAGGTCATTAACCCGTGATTCTGGCGGGCCTGAACCAAAAGAGCTTAATAGATTGCATAATCAATGGGCCAAATTCATACTGTACTTCACGTTTTTGCAACAATGAAACAATGTAGTTATATTTCAAATCAACAAGAGCTATTTATTAAAATCAAATTCCTATGTCCAGATTGTGCCTAAACTGCCATATTACTTCACCAATTTAAAAACTATGCTGAAACTAGCGTGACTACCAACTGAAGTGAGACATTCAAATTCAAACAACAAACTTGCCAAAACTAAACGCTGTTTTTGATTCCAGCACCAGAAACGNTTCCTTTTGCCATGGTCTTTCTCTCGATTCCTTATTTTCTCTTTTGCGTTTCTTTCCTCTCTTGTTTTCTTTATTTCCTCCTCGTGTTTTTTTTAGGGTACGGTCGAATCCTATGGAGATTGCCTACGTATCATGACCCCGCACGAATCAGACCAAGCGTAGTTCTTGCAAATAGGGTAAATAAACTAACGTTTTTTTTTGGAATTTTGAAAAGAAATGACTTTTAAAAGTAAAAAAAAAAGGTAAAACAGTTTTTTTTTTTGAGTTTTTTTTTTTGATTTTTGATTTTGATTTTTCTTTTGATTTTTGAAGAAAGACTTCTAAACAATTCTTTTCTTTTTATTGGAATTTCGGGAATTTTTAAAAGTAAAAAGAAATATTTTTTTTTTTCTTCTTCTTTTTCTTGATTTTGAAAGTTGCCTCTTACTTTCTAAAATGGGACTTTTACGAAATGTTTTGGATTATTGAGCAAAAATATTTTCGGACTCAATTTTCAAACCGTATTTTTTTTATATTTTTTATTTATGAAAGAAAGACATCTAAGGAGTATTTTAATGACTTATTTTGACTTAAAAGGAAAAAGTGGCTATTTTTGCAAACTTTTCTTTATCTAGAAAAACAAGGACTTGGTTTTGCAGATAT
>NW_017675071.1:0-21116 GCF_001879085.1 Nicotiana attenuata
CCCCCAAGTCACATAGTGCCTTAGCAAACTCCGCACTCCTGATAGTGCAAGGAATAGTAAAAGCTCCAGGGTCTTCTAGTTTCGGGGCCATAGAATGCACAATCGCACTAACTTGGTACGTCATCTTTATTGTATCACACTCCATAGAACGCTTCTTGGTGACTAAATCCTTCATGAACTTTGCGTAACCAGGCATTTGTTCGAGTGCCTCCACTAAAGGAACATTGACTGTGAGGCTTTTCATCATGTCTATGAATTTCTTAAACTGATTTTCATTCTTTTGCTTCGCTAACCGCTGAGGATATGGTGGAGGTGGTCTAGGAAAGGGTGCCTTGGCTTTTGGCACCACCGGATCCGGAATATCAATTATGTGTTCCCTAGACGGGTTCACGGCCTTTTGAGCTTCCACCTCAGCCTCATCAGTATCTATCCTCACTTCCTTGTTCACATTTGTCTCAACCACAACTTCATCAATCAAAGGATCCACAACTTCTTGGAGCTCAATATCATCATTCACCGCTTGATTTTCATTTGAGGCTTGCACATCACTGCCTCTTCCGCTTCTAGTTGTAACTGCCATCACATGATTGTTACCTCCCTTCGGGTTCACTACCGTGTCACTTGGTAGCGCACCTTTAGGTCGGGTATTTAAAGCTTGAGAAATTTGTCCTATTTGCACCTCTAGGTTCCGGATGGATGTGTTATGTGAAGCCAATTGTACGTCAGAATCTTGGTTCTTTTCCATCATCTGCTCGAACATCATCTCTATCCGTCCCCTATCACTCCCGGAAGAACTAGGCCCTTGCGACTGAAAGGGGGGTGGATTGTTTGGTTGTTGGAACATGGGGGGCCTTTTAAAGCCTTTCCCCCTACCACCATTATTCCAGCCTCCTTGATTGCTATTGTTGTTGCTCCAATTGTTGTTGTTCCCGTTCCAATTGCCTTGGTTGTTACCTTGATTACCCCAATTATTGTTCTGATTGTTATTGTTCCGATTGTTACCACCTTGTTGTTGATTATTGTTATTCCAATTTCCGCCACCTTGTTGATTGCCCCAATTGCCTTGGGGGCGCCATTGTTGATTCCCTTGATTTCCTCTATTTCCTTGGTAGTTATTGACATATTGGCATTCCTCACTTTGATCATCATAACACTCGTTCGAATAACCACCACCATCATTGTTGTTGTCAAATTGCTCACCATTACTTTGAGGTTGTTGTTGCCCTCTTTGCCTCCTTTTTAGCATAGAATCATTCTCCATTGCATTGACTTGGCGCAGGCTTTGAACTTGTTGCAATTGTGCCTTTGCCAATTGATTCATTGTTGTTGTAAGTTCGGCAATAGCTTGTCCATGGTCATTCAATTCCTTGTGCAAATGGATGACCGTGGGGTCACCTTGGGGCACATTTGCTCGGCTTTGCCATACCTAAGAAGTGTCGGCCATTTCATCAAGTACATCACAAGCTTCTTGGTAAGAAAGTTTCATAAAGTTTCCACCGGCCAATTGGTTCACAATGCACTGATTCGTGGTGTTGATGCCCCTATAAAAAGTCTGCTGGATCATCACCTCAGTCATGTCAGTGTTAGGGCACTCCTTCACCATTATTCTATATCGTTCCCAGATCTCGTGCAATGGTTCCGTTGGCATTTTCTTGAAAGCTAGAATTTCGTCCCGAAGAACTGCCATATGACTTGGAGAAAAGAACTTGGCAATAAATTTGATCGCCAATTCATCCCATGTGGTGATAGAATGATTGGGTAGCCTTTCTAACCAGTCCAACGCTTTGCCCCGAAGAGAAAACGGGAAAAGCCTCAATCTCAGCGCATCCTCTGACAAGTTTGTTTGTTGCCCCAGCAAGTATCTACGAACCCCTTTAAGTGCTTGTATGCATTTTGTTCGGAGGCGCCCGTAAAACATCCCCTTTGCTCGAGCAAGGTCAACATAACATTTGTAATTTGAAAGTTCCCCGCCCGGATTCGGGGAGGAATAATGGCACTCGCGTACCCTTGATTTGGAAGAACTCTTGGGACTGCTCTTGGCGGTGGCAGAGGAGGGTCTGGAATAGGATTGTTGTCATTTGCGCTGGTCGGACGGCCTCTACGTGGAACTTGAGGTGTTATAACCTCTTCGGGCTCAAGATCATCTACCTACCCCCCCCCCCCCCCCCCGCATTCACGTTGCCAAGAGGGTCGTTTGCATTGAGAGCCATAGTACCTGATTGATCGACCCAAACAGAATTAGTAAACAAGAAGGAAAGAGAAGCAAAACACAAAACTAACTAAACCGATAGTCAACACCGTAAGCTCCCCGGCAACGGTGCCAAAAAGTCATCGCGGCCGTATCAACACTACACAATGGTAGGAAGAGTGGGTAGCAATATCTTTTACCCGAATAGTGGTTCGGGATCGAATTTCCACAGGGAGCTTGGAATGGAGTTGTATTGCCTTTTTTAGCCTAGAATTGCGTTTGTACTTCTAATTGCACTCCTAAAATTTTTGGGGGGTTTTATATTCAAAACTACTATTGTAATCTAAGGATTAAAGCTAAATTATGCTAAGGAAATATCGCTAAGTTGTATTAACTATGGCAAAAAGCACTAGGGTCGTAACACTACCTAGGTGGCTGGCTAACGGGTCGAAGTTACCAAGGGGAGATTGATAATTTGGGGCTTATGCTATAACCGTTGCACAATTGTATTCATTCTCACACCTCTCGGTAGAGAAAACGATTTTGCCCAATTGACTCTCTCGAGACCAATTGGGTAGGCCAATTTGACTAAGCAACTAGGGTTCAAGTAGGGTAATTACTCTCTCGAGGGTTAACCCGTTAATTGGGACTACCATTCTTATGGATCCATCCCAATTCCTTGTTGGGTCAACTTTAGGGTCATAGACTCTCTTTCTCAAGAAGAGTTAGACCCACTAAGCTTTGAATTCATGTTTGCAACCACAAATTCTAGATTGAAACACAAAATTAACCCAAATAACAAACACCCAATCTCAATCTCAGCCTAGAATGCAACACCCATTAACTACCCACACTAGGGTTGAGCCACAACCCTTGTTAATGGGTTTAGCTACACATAATTAAAGAAGAAACAGTAGAAATAGATGATGAAAATAACATAATGATTGATTACTAATTAGAAATTAGGATATTGAAGAGGAAAATTGCCAAAATAGGCTACAGAATACTTCTCACGAGCGCAGCTCTTTTTCAGAATCTAAAACTTCACCTAAAAATGGTAAAAAGATCTATTTATACCGAGCTGGAAAATCTGGATAAAAATACCCCTGCGGGGTCAGCGCGGACCGCGAAAAAAGGTAGCGCGGTCGCGTAGGCTCTTTGAACTCTCAAATCTCATCTCTGAAGTTGGGGGCGGCGGACCGCGCAGAAATGTAGCGCGGCCGTGGCGGAGGGTCGCCGCGGACCGTGCAGAAATGGAGCGCGGTCGCATGGCTTGACTTGGTCAAATCTCCAGGTCTCTAATTCTCCTTCACGCGGACCGCACTGATATGTAGCGCGGCCGCGTGGGACTTAAGCCTGTACTGGTGGTTCTCTGAACTTCCCTTGCGCAGACCGCGCAGAGATGGAGCGCGGCCGCGTGGCTTGCACATCAATTAACCCCTCTGAATCTCCTAGCGCGGCCGCGTGGCATATCAGTGCGGTCCGTGCTAGGTCTTCCTGTTCCTTAACTTCACTTGTTCTTGACACTTGGCAAGTTTCACTCCGTTTTGAGCCGATCTTTGACATTTGTCACCTTTTCGCTCAAACCTGCAATCAAGCACAACTTGTAAGCCTTTTGGGACTATTTTGTGGCAATTTGTAACAAAAGCAATAGCAAGTAAGGGGTATAATCATGGTAAAATCCTAGCTTATTAGTGGTGGTTAGGCCCGTTTCTATGCACTCCCAGCCAGACCTGATGCTATTGCTTCAGATGCTGTGATCACAGGTATTGTCTCAATTTGCCACAGAGATGCCTTTGTATTATTGATCCTGGTTCCACTTTTTCATATATATCATCATATTTTGCTCGTTATTTGGATTTGCCCCGTGAATCTCTTGTTTCATCTATTCATATATCTACTCCGGTGGGCGATACTATTATTGTGGACCACATATATCGGTCATATGTGGTGACTATTGGGGGTTTGGAGACCCGAATGGACCTTCTGTTGCTTCGTATGGTGGATTTTGATGTGATATTGGGCATGTATTGGTTATCTCTATATCGTGCTATTTCTGACTGTCATGCTAAGATAGTGACGTTGGTCATGCCGGGTGTGCCACGGATTGAGTGGCGAGGTTCGACGGATCATGTTCCCAGTAGGGTGGTTTAATTTTTGAAGGCCCAGCGGATGGTTGGAAGGGTTGTCTTTCTTACATGGCCTTCATGAGGGATGTCAGTGCAGAGTCTCCTACCATTGATTCTGTCCCACTAGTGAGGGATTTTCCAGATGTGTTTCCTGCAGAACTGTCGGGCATGCCACCGGACAGGGATATTGATTTTGGTATTGATTTGGTGCCGGGCACTCAGCCCATTTCTATTCCACCGTATCATATGGCACCGGCGTAGTTGAAGGAGTTGAAGGAGCAGCTTCAGGAACTCCTTAATAAGGGGTTTATTCAGCCTAGTGTGTCGCCTTGGGGTGCGCCGGTTCTATTTGTGAAGAAGAAGGATGGCACGATGACGATGTGATTACAGGCAGTTGAACAAAGTCACAATCAAGAACAAGTATCCTTTGCCTCGTATAGATGATTTATTTGACCAGCTTCAAGGAGCGAGGGTGTTCTTCAAGATTGATCTCAGGTCGGGGTATCACCAGCTGAAGATCAGGGACTCGGATATTTTTAAGACAGCTTCCAGGACCTGATATTGTCATTATGAGTTCCTTGTGATGTATTTTGGGCTGACCAATGCCCCAACAGCTTTCATGCATTTGATGAACAGCATGTTACGGCCCTATCTTAACTCGTTTGTTATTGTATTCATTGATGATATTCTGGTGTACTCGTGTAGTCAGGAGGAGTGATAACTAGGGATCTTGATGCATTTTATACTCCTTCTTGCTTATGCTTTGATTAGAAATTCATACAAAATAGTCCCAAAAGGCTCACAAGTTATGCTTGATTGCAGGTTTGATCATCAAAGTGACGAGATGTCAAAGATCAGCTCAAACGAAGTGAAACCTACACAAGTGCCAAAGACAAGACAAGCTCAGGCTAAACAGGCCTAATGCGGCCACACACCACTTTGTGCGGTCCGCACTAGGAGATTCAGAGAGGCTAAATTTCAAGCTAAGAGGCAGTGCGGCCGCATAAGGTTTTGTGCGGTCCGCACTGAAGGCAATGCGGCCGCAGCCGATTTAGTGCGGTCCACAGAGCTGAGAATCAGAGAGGTTGCATTTTCAGAGATTCAAGCTTCTACGGTCCGCAGTCCATTTTACGCGGACCGCACTAGAAGCCTCCACGGCCGCAGTCCATTCTGTGCGGTCCGTGGAGCCTGAGTTCAGAGCGCTGGCTTTTGAAGCCAAAAGCCCCAGTGCGGACTGCGGTCCATTTTGTGTGGTCCGCACTAACCCCGCAGGGGCATTTTTGTCTAGATTTCTTAGCCTAGTATAAATAGCTTCTTTTTCCATTTTTAGGGTATCAGATACTGTAATTAAGCAGCTGCACTCGTGGGTTCGACTTTCTAAGCCATTGTGGGCAATTTTAGCTACTTTTAATCATTGAATCTTTGTGTTTAACTTAGTAATTAATTATTATGAGTGTCTCTTCATCTATTTCTTGCTTTTCTTCTTTAATTATGAGCAGCTAGACCCATAAGCTAGGGTTGTGGCTCAACTCTAGTGTGGGTAATTGATGAGTCTTGTATTTTAGGGCTAATTTGACAATGGGTGTATGTTATTGGGCCAGTTTCATTGTTAATTTCTGAATTAGTGGTTGCAAACACTAATTTGTGTTGAGTTGACTTGAGCTCTTCTGGAGAAAGAGAGCCTAAGTCTCCGAAATTGGTCCAACAATGAATTGGGGCGGACTCAAGAGATTGATAGCCCCAATTAAAGAGTTAAACCTCGAGAGAGTAATACCCGAATTGAACCCTAGTTGCTTGTGCAAATTTGCATACCCAATTGGTCTTGAGAAAGCCAATTTGGGCAAAATCACTCGAACCACCGAGAGGTGTAGAGTGGGTAAAGTCGTGCAACGGTTATAACATACTCCCCAAACGTGTCAAGCATTCCTTAGATTCAAGCACCCGTCAATTGACCACCTAGGCGGTAGTCACTACCCTAGTGCCTTTTAAACCTATTTGAACAACTCGTAGCATTATAACTCTTAGCATAATTTAGTTGCAATTACCATTTGTAGTTTGATAATAGAAGAAGTAAACAAAAACCCCAAAAATGAATAGAAGTGTAATTTGGAACATATACGCAATCCTAAACTAGATAGATACTATATTCCAATTCTAGCTCTTTGTGGATATTGATCCCGACCCAAAATCGGTAAAAGCTATTGCGACCCTCTTTTGCTACTTTTTAGTAGTACGGAGTTGGCATCGATCACTTTTTGGCGTCGTTGCCGGGGAGCTAACGGTTTTGGCTATCTATCTAGTTAGATTTGTGTTTTGTTCTTCTTTCCTTCTTGTTACTAATTTGTGTGTGTCAATACTTCAGGTACCAAAATGGCTTTAAATGCTAATGACCCTCTTGGAAATGTGAATGCAGGGGAGGAAGTAGATAACATTGGAGAAGAAGAGGTGCCTCTTGTACCTCAAGGACAACGTAGAGGCCGCCAGGCCAATGCAAATGACAATATTCCAGAACCTCCTCCGCCACCTCCGAGAGTGGCTCCTAGAGTGCTCCCCAACCAAGGCTATGCAAGTGCTATTGTCCCACCCAGAATCCGAGCAGGAAATTTTCAAATAACCAACGTGATGCTGACATTACTAGAGCAGCGTGGGTATTTCACAGGCGCTCCCAATCAAAATGCCTACAAACATCTCAAGGGGTTCGTGGATACATATTGGGAGAGCAAGAAAACCAATGTGTCCGAGGATGCACTGATTGAGCTTTTCCCTTTCTCACTTAGGGGGAAAGCATTGGACTGGCTTGAGCGACTTCCCAACCATTCCATCACAACTTGGGATGAGTTGGCGGATAAGTTCATTGCCAAATTCTTCTTACCGGGACACATGGCAGCACTACAGGATGAGATCTTAGCCTTCAAGCAGGAGCCTACTGAACCATTGCATGAGATTTGGGAGCGATACAGAACTATGGTGAAAGAATGCCCCAACAATGATATGACAGAGGCGATGATACAATAAACCTTCTATCGGGGCATCAATACAACAAATCAATGCATAGTGAACCAATTGGCTGGGGGTAATTTCATGAAGCTGCCTTATGATGAAGCTTGTGTGATTCTTGATGAAATGGCTGACACATCCTCCGCTTGGCAAAGTAGAGCCAATGTGCCTCAGGGTGACCCTACGGTTACTCATTTGCATAAAGAACTACATGACCATGGACAGGCTATAGCAGAACTTACAACTACAATGAACCAATTGGCAAAGGCACAGTTGCAACAAGTCCAAAATCCTCGCCAAGTGAATGCTATGGAGGGTGTTAACATGCTAGTGAACCAAAGAAGGCGAAGAGGTCAACAGAACCAAGGGAATTCGGATCAATTTGACAATGATGGTAATGGATTTCAAGATGATGGCTATGATGAGCAAAATGAGGAGGTGCAATATGTGAATAATTACCAAGGCCAAAGAGGAAATTCTTCCAACCAACAACAACAATGGCGATCCCAGGGCAATTGGGGTAACCAACAACAAGGCAACAATAATTGGAACAATCAACATCAAGGGAACAACAATTGGGGAAATCAAAATAACAACCGCAACAATCAAGGAAACTGGGGCAACAACAACAATTGGGGTGGAAATAACAACAACCAAGGCGGGTGGAACAATAACCAAGGAAATCAGGGGCAAGGCTTTCAAAGGCCCCCAATGTACCAACAACCGAGCAATCCACCACCTTTTCCTTCCCAGGGTCCTAGTTCATCCAACAATGAAATGGGTAGAATTGAAATGATGTTCGAACAAATGATGAAAAAGAATGCGGATTCCGATGCGCAATTGGCTTCTCACAATACTTCAATTAGGAATTTGGAGGTGCAACTAGGTCAAATCTCTCAGTCCTTAAACACACGCCCTAAGGGTGCTCTACCAAGTGATACGGTAGTGAACCCAAAGGGAGGGAACAATCATGTTATGGCTGTGACAACTAGGAGTGGACGAGGCGGTGATGTGAATGCCTCCAAACAAATGCAAGTTTTGGGTGAAGAAGTTGAGTTGCAAGAAGATGAAGTTCCTTTGGTGATTGAGAATGTGGTTGATGAAAATGTGAATGAAGAAGTGAGGATCAATATTCAAGATGCCGAGGTGGAAACACAAAGTGACGTGAACCCGTCTAGGGAGCACGTAATTGACATACCGGAGCCGGTTGTGCCAAAAGCCAAGGCACCTTTGCCTAGGCCACCTCCCCCTTATCCTAAGAGGCTAGCCAAGTAGAAAAGTGAGAATCAATTCAAAAAGTTCATTGACATGATGAAGAGCTTATCCATCAGCGTGCCTTTGGTGGAGGCTTTGGAGAAAATGCCCGGTTATGCTAAATTCATGAAAGATTTGGTGACAAAGAAAAGATCCATGGACTGTGAAACTATCAAGATGACCCACCAAGTTAATGCTATAGTACATTCAATGGCTCCGAAATTAGAGGATCCCGGTGCTTTCACTATCCCCTGCACTATAGGGAGTGCAGACTTTGCTAAAGCCTTATGTGATCTTGGGGCAAGCATCAACTTAATGCCCTACTCAGTTTTCAAGACTTTGGGTATTGGGCCTCCGAGGCCAACTTCCATGCGATTGCAAATGGCAGACTGATCTATGAAGAGACCATTGGGTATTGTTGATGATGTGCTCGTCCGGGTGGACAAATTCATCTTGCCAACTGATTTTGTGATCTTGGATTGTGAGGTAGATTATGAGGTCCCGATCATATTAGGGAGACCTTTCCTTGCTACGGGGAAGGCTCTAGTGGATGTGGAAGCAGGGGAACTCACTTTCAGGGTGGGTGATGAAAAGGTCATTTTTCATGTGTGCAAGTCAATGAAGCAACCCAATTGTACCGAAGTGTGCTCATTTGTGGATCTAGTCACGGCTGTGATAATTGATGATACTAGTGCAATGATCAATGTTGAGGACCCTTTGGAGGCCGTATTGTTGAATTTGGAAGTCAATGATGATGAGGGCCGAGTGGAGTGCGTGAATGCTTTACATGGAATGGGCTCTTATTCTTATGAGCCTAGGAAACTTTCTTTGGATCTTGAAAATAGAAAGACGCCTCCAACAAAGCCTTCAATTGAGGAACCCCCGTGTTGGAGTTGAAGCCATTACCTCCACACCTCAGGTATGAATTCTTGGGCTCTAATTCAACTTTACCAGTTATTCTTTCCTCTTGTCTTACTAACATGCAGGTAGATGCCACATTGGCGGTGCTCAAAAAGCGGAAAAAGGCAATTGGATGGACTCTAGCTGATATTCGGGGAATAAGCCCCGCATTCTGTATGCACAAGATTATTCTGGAAGATGATGCAAAACCCTCCTTGGAACATCAAAGGAGGCTCAATGAGGCAATGCAAGAAGTGGTGAAAAAAGAGGTGATCAAGTGGTTAGATGCCGGCGTGGTGTATCCTATCTCTGACAGCTCATGGACTTCTCCGGTGCAATGTGTGCCGAAGAAGGGTGGTATGACCGTGGTGACCAATGCTAATAATGAACTTATTCCAACCCGGACAGTGACCGGATGGAGGGTGTGCATGGACTACCGCAAGCTGAACAAGGTGACCCGCAAGGATCACTTCCCATTGCCTTTCCTGGACCAGATGCTTGATCGCCTTGCTGGGCGTGCCTTCTATTGTTTCTTGGATGGTTATTCAGGGTACAATCAAATTTTGATAGCTCCCGAGGATCAGGAGAAGACAACCTTTTACTTGTCCATATGGCACCTTTGCTTTCTCTCGGATGCCCTTTGGGTTGTGCAATGCACCGGCAACATTCCAACGGTGTATGATGGCCATTTTCACCGATATGGTGGAAGATATATTGGAGGTGTTCATGGACGACTTCAGTGTTGTGGGTGATTCATTCGATGAGTGTTTGAACAATTTGGATAGAGTTTTGGCCCGGTGTGAAGACACCAATCTTGTGCTAAATTGGGAAAAATGCCACTTCATGGTTGAAGAGGGCATAGTGTTGGGCCATAAAATTTCAAAGCATGGGATTGAAGTTGACAAAGCCAAGATAGAGGTGATTTCAAGGCTTCCTCCCCCCACTTCTGTCAAGGGGGTGAGGAGTTTTCTTGGGCATGCGGGGTTCTACCGGCGATTTATCAAGGATTTTTCGAAGGTAGTGAATCCTCTTTGCAAGTTGCTAGAAAAGGATACAAAGTTTGTGTTTGATGAGAGATGTATGCAAGCCTTTGAACTTCTCAAGCATAAGTTGACCACCACCCCGATCATTACCGCACCCAATTGGAGCTTGCCTTTCGAGCTCATGTGCGACGCGAGTGATGTTGCGGTTGGGGCAGTTTTGGGTCAAAGAGTGAACAAAATATTTCATCCAGTGTACTATGCGAGCAAGACTATGAACGAGGCTCAAAGGAACTACACGGTGACTAAGAAGGAATTGTTGGCTATTGTGTTCGCCATGGAAAAATTTCGGCCATATCTTATGGGAGCCAAAGTCATAGTGCACACCGATCATGCAGCTCTTAGATATTTGATGACAAAGAAAGACTCCAAAGCTAGACTGATGCGATGGGTCTTATTACTTCAAGAGTTTGATTTGGAGATAGTGGACCGGAAAGGTAGTGAAAACCAAGTGGCGGATCATTTGTCCCGCTTGGAGAAGGAAGGAAGGTCGTGTGATGGCCTAGAGATCAATGATACATTCACCGATGAGCAACTGCTTTCTGTGTCGATGAGTGATATGCCATGGTTCGCGGACATTACTAATTTCCTTGTGACTGGCATCATCCCGTGTGAGCTCTCTTCTAACCAAAGGAAGAAGCTCAAATGGGATAGTCTGGACTTCTATTGGGACGAGCCATACTTGTTCAAGATTTGCACCGACGGAGTAATCCGGAGGTGTGTACCTGAGGAGGAGCAATTTAGCATCCTAGAGGCTTGTCATTCCTCCCCCTATGGGGGCCATCATGGAGGGGCGAGGACGACTTCGAATGTTCTGAGTTGTGGTTTTTATTGGCCAACCTTGTTCAAAGATGCAAGTGATCTAGTCAAAAGGTGTGATCAATGTCAACGAGCGGGCGGGATTTCCAAGAAAGATGAGATGCCTCTAAACACCATTCTCGAAGTTGATATCTTTGATGTATGGGCTATCGATTTTATGGGCCCTTTTGTAAGCTCATGTGGAAACACTTGCATTCTTGTAGCAGTTGATTATGTCTCAAAATGGGTTAAGGGCATGGCCTTGCCCAACAATGAAGCTAGGAGTGTGGTGGCATTTCTAAAGAAGAGCATTTTCACAAGGTTTGGCACGCCTCGGAAAATTATTAGTGATGGAGGATCGCATTTTTGTAATAGAGCTTTTGATGCCTTGCTTTCCAAGTATGGTGTCAACCACAAAGTGTCTACGCCTTATCATCCTCAAGCAAGTGGCCAGGTTGAAGTGCCTAACAGGGAGATCAAGAGCATTTTGTCCAAAACCGTCAATACCAATAGGACCGATTGGTCTAAAAAGTTAGATGATGCTCTATGGGCTTACCGGACCGCTTACAAGACTCCAATTGGTATGTCGCCGTACCGGTTGGTGTTTGGGAAAGCATGTAATTTACCGGTGGAGTTGGAGAATAAGGCCATGTGGGCCTTGAAAAAGTTGATTCTTGATTGGGACATAGCTGCTAAACTTCGGGTGGAGCAACTCAATGAGCTTGATGAATTTAGGTACCATGCCTACTCTAGTTCGTCTCTGTATAAGGATAAAATGAAATACCTTCATGACAAATATACTCGGGGCAAGGAGTTCAAGGTGGGAGATTTGGTGCTCTTATTCAATTCTCGACTGAGGTTGTTCCCGGGAAAGCTGAAGTCAAAGTGGAGCGGACCATTTGAAGTAGTGTGTGTGACCCCGTTTGGTGCTCTTGATTTGAAGAACAAAAGTGGGGAAGTTTTTAGAGTGAATGGGCATAGGGTCAAGCACTATTTGGGGAAGTTTGATGATAGCCATGTGGTGGCTGTTGTTCATTTCAAATGATTGGATGGTAACATGCGTCCTGCCACGACTTAAATAAGGCGCTTCTTGGGAGGCAACCCATGTGTTTTTCTTCTTGTTTTTATTTGATTTTATTGTAGTGTAGGATTTATTTTTGAGTTAACTGGTTATGAGATGTTACAGGATTGAGTTGATGCAGTGCAAGACAAAATTGAAAAAACGCACAGGTTTCTGAAGTTGCCAGTACGGCCGCACTACCATTTTGTGCGGACCGCACTGGTAAAGGGTGAAGTGTCACCTCTCTGAAGTTTGCCACCGCGGCCGCTCTACATTTGGCACGGTCCGCGGTGGACCACTACGGCCGCGATCCATTTTGTGCGGACCGCAGTGGGTTGCTAAGTTGAACTGGAACAAGGCTATGCAGTGCGTACCGCAATCGACTTTGTGCGGTCCGCATTGGTTGGTAAGACTGGGCCCCAGGTCCTTTTCTATAAATAGGGCCTAAGGCCCTCCTTTTACCTTTTTCGCACCTTTCGCTCTCAAAACCCTAAATCTATGTTTACCATCTCTTTTGCTTGCACTCAACTGCTTGGACTTGTTATTTTTCATTAACTCTCACATCTGGTACCATTTTCTTTCTTTTGATTATTTAATTTTTGTTAATTTCTTTTAAGTTGTGTTTTCTGTCTTCCCTTTTCTATGTTTCCCTTATTTTTCTTCTATTGATTAGGTTAGGGTTGTTAATTTCTAGGTTAAAATAGACATAGATAGTTAAAATCAATGGGTAATCATGTAGGGACACTACCTAGGTGGAAAAATTGGACCCAAAATCAAAATACATTGAACCCTAATTTAGTGCCACAACTGGGCACTCAGTGTGGACCGCGGTCGTTTTTGTGCGGTCCGCGGTGCCTCAGTGCGGTCCGCACTACCATTTTGTTCGGACCGCACTGATAACCTTCTGATTGCTGAACCTCAGGCAGTGCGGCCGCACTACATTTTGTGCGGTCCGCACTAGCCCAATGCGGCCACGGTTGATTTTGTGTGGTCCGCACTGCCTAGATACAGAGAGTGGGTAGTCTAAACCCCACCTCTGTGCGGACCGCGGTTGAATTTGTGCGGTCCGCGGTGACCTCAGTGCGGCCACAGTTGATTTTATTTGGCCCGCACTAGGTAACTTCTGCAACCTGTCTGCAACTTTTCTTTCCTGCTTCTGTAACTTTGTTCTTAACTGATTACATTGACACTAACAAGCTGTTTGAATTATGATTGCAGACAATGGTGAGACAACGAGGCAAACAACTAGGCAGAGGAGAATCTACCCGGGAGGGAAGATGAAAATGATAAAACTCACTCCCCAAGCTCGGGAAAATACTAAAAGGGCAAGAAAATTGATAAAGGCTGCTGATAGAGCTGCTTCCCATTCTTCGGGGAGTGAGTATGAGCCATCAAGGGAGATTTCTTCAGACTCCGTGTCAGAATACATGGAAGACTGGCCGGAGAGACCTACGCTAAGAGACACTCCTCCACCATCATCCACTGCCCAAACACCAACAAATGTCATTTCTGAGTCGTCCGAGGGCTCTGCAGCAGGTAGTGGGGAATACTCCACCTCTCCCACAGCTTCATTATCTGGAGAGGGTGCAGTAGGTGCTGAGGAGGAAGCTGGGGGAGAACAAGAGGTAGGAGAAGGAGGTGAGCCTCAGGTGGGGGGCATTGCTAGAACCAGAAAGCCGGAGGTTTGGCAAGATAGATTTGTCAGCGAGGTGGCATATCATAAATTTCGGGAGTGGTGGCCGGTGAGAAAGTTGATCCCGGAGCGAAGTTTTATTGACAAAGACCTGTTACCTCACAATCCCAATGTGCTGAGGTAGTTTAGGACAAGAGTGGGCTGGGAACATTTTCTAGATGAGTGTGTGGATGCCAACGAACACCTAGTCAAAGAATTCTACTGCAATGTAGCCCACATCAAAAAGGGCTCCAAAGTGACCAAGGTTCGGAATCTGAAAGTGTTATTTGAAGGGAAGTACATCAACGAATACCTGAGGATGAGACCCTGTACATGGCAAAGATGGAAATGGGTGAGGAGGTTCGTCCCTGGCTAGCACAGTACCTGGTTATCCCAGGTACCACCCCCAACTGGTTGACTGCTGGAGTCAAGATCTTGAGACGGAGTTTGAACTTTGAGGCACGGGGGGTGGGAGATATTTGTATGTAGCAGGTTGGACCCAACGACACATGACAACACCCTTCCTCTTCATCGGGCTGTGTAGGTGGCTTCGATCATGGCTGGGTACCCACTCAATGTGGGGAATGTGATGTCTAGGATTATCTCAATTGTGGGTGCGGAGCATGACAGAAACTGTCCATTCCCCAGTTTCCTCATGATGTAATTCCGGGATTTGAAAGTGGAAAAGAGACCCTACGACATCAAGGTAAAACCGAAGGCCCCTTTCTCCTGGTACAACATGCAGGGGGATAATAACCCCAAGAGCAAGAACTTCAAAGGTACAGCTACTGCTCCAACTGGCCAGTCTGAAGAGCCAGTTGTGGTAGTGACTCTTGCTGAGCGTCCACCTCCACAGACATCCCTCCCGGTCCATCCGCCTCCACATATATCCCTTCTGGTCCATCCACCTCAGCAGGCCCGGAGATTCCATCTTCCTGGGCCCATCCCATTACTGCCCGCAGATTAAGCCAGGCACTTCTGAGTATCAACAACTAGATGCAGATTGCCTCATACAAGTTGTCCATCTTGACCACCACTGTAGAGGCTCAGTTGGCTCCTCCAGCTCCACAGGTTCCACAGTCGATAGAGGATGCTTTTAAGGAGATGTTAGACAACCAGAAGAAAATCCTCGACAACCAGAAAAAGCTTGCTGAGGCAGTTGATTCACACAGCAAGGCTCTCAAAGAGCTTTCTAGGGAGCACAAGAAGCTGAGGAAGACACGGGCCTCCAAGGAGTCCGTGAAGGAGCTGAGAGTGGATGTTGACAGACTAATGGCATATCTCCTGCCTTTAGATTTACTACTCCAGGACCCAGTACCAGCAGAGCATCCCCAGCCGGAGCAGTCACAGAGGCCTCCCAATAGGAGAAAGATGATCCCTAGAGCTGATGATGCAGTCATCCAACTGGCAGACCCACCGACGGCATCCTCCAGTCAGCAACAGGATACACTTCCAGAGCCTGTCCAGGTCCAGGTCCAGGCCCAGGTCCCAGCAACAGAGCAGCAAGACACTGGGAATCAGTTTGAGGTTCCCGAGCACATTGAGGACCCTGGGACCACTCAGGAGGCCATGCAGACAGACAGGCCATAGGGAGTTTCTTTTATCCTTATTCCTTTCTCTTTTTGATGCTTTATTTAGACTAGTTGGCATTGGGGACAATGCCAACTTTCATTTGAGGGGGTAGGCCCTACATTTTGGATGATTGCATATATTTAACAATTTTTATGCTTTCTTGATTTTTCATCTTTGGTTTGTATATATTTTTAACATTTAGCCACATTTCTCGCACTTTTATTTTTTCTTTGGGTCTGTATATAAAGTTATGTTACATTGTACATATTCATCCCATCTATTGTATATTCAAATCCCCTCTTGTATATATTCATTATACTTTCCGCAAATGTTTCGTTCTTAGCTTCTTATTTGTGATTCGTAGCTTCTTGTTTTGAAATTTGCAATAAGCCTTTGGTTTTCTTAATGCCACGATTCTTTCCAAAGGTGGAGTGTTGTGCGAATCGGGTGGCTCTTCCCAATGATAGATGGCGAGACAACCTTCTTAAGAGTTTGAGTCCATTTTTCTTTTTGTTTTTAGTAGTTAGTGGTTAAGGGTGCCTCAAGAAAAGCTTCACTTGGGACTAGTACATTTGCGTTTGATCTTATGGTAAAAAAAAATTGTTGTGTTTAGGATGGTGATAGTCGTGACCTTGAGACTCTTGTGTTGACCGATAATCATCAAGTGGTTTTTCGGGACCATTGTGAGCTTAAATCTTATCTAAGGTCGTTGTGGGCCTCCGACTCTGTGTCTTTTGCAATCCCATAGCTTGTGTGGTGAGTAATCGTATTGCAAGCCCATGTCCCGAGCCATTGGTCTAGAACTTGTCCTGAATGTTTTTGAGGCGAAATCCTAAGTGAATTTTGACTTAGGACATGACTATAGGCTCTCCTTGGTCCAAATAATAGCTTGAACACTTCCATAACCTACCATTGATAAGATCCCTAGTCAACCCTTTTTAGCCTTAGACCTTTTTCCTTCAAGAACCATGATACAAGCCTATACCCGTTCTAAAAGATACCCTCTCTTGGCACCCAATCTTTCCTTTAGCACATGGCAAAAGTATAAGTTTGGGGGGAGAGACGAGGATTGCAACAAAGTGATAAAAAGTCCCAAAAATGAAGTAAAGGAAAGGCAATGAAAAAGAAAGAAAAGCAAAAAGACAAAAAGAAAGTTCAATGTGAAAAAGAATTAAAAAGGGATTCAAAGAAAAGCAAAGAATGAAAGGTGTGGAAAGTTGAAAAGGGAGAAAAGGTTTGAAATGCATAAGAAAGAGTAACAGTGTGTCTCTCTAACCCCTTAGAAAAAAGTGAAATGACTCAAAGAGTCAAGTGAATGGATGCCAAATGAATCAAAAGAAGTGCTTAAGGGAAGATGGAACCTACTTAGACCAAAAAATTTCCTACCCTGAACCAAAAGCCTTCACGATGTCTCCACAAAAGCCCTATATGATCTTGAGTTGAATGAAGCTTACATTAGTGGATACTCACACAAGGGGCAAGCATATGGTACCTAGAGCCGTACTTGTGGCTTTTTCTTGAGAGAGATGAGTGAATTCCCATTATCCTCATTCTGAGTGCCACTATCTTAAAGGTGAGGATTGCTTAGGGAGAGTTGAGGATGTGTGAGTTTGGGTTCCACAATGACCAAAGTAATAGAAAACAGTTCTTTGATGAGTTGAGTCAATTCTTGATGCTCTTGTGTCGCACTTAATCCATGTGGTTTCAAGGAGTAAAAGTTATTAATGATTCAATTGTACTGAGGGCAATTGTTAGTCCCAATTGATGCTAGATGAGGTTACTTTAGGACATCTGAAAATTTCTTGGATGTTACCTCAAGGGGTGGGTCTTATTTTGTTTGCTTGAGGACAAGCAAAAGCTTAAGTTTGGGGGAGTTGATAACTAGGAATTTTGACGCATTTTATACTCCTTCTTGCTTATGCTTTGATTAGAAATTCATACAAAATAGTCCCAAAAAGGCTCACAAGTTGTACTTGATTGTAGGTTCGATCAACAAAAGGACAAGATGTCAAAAGATCAGCTCAAAAGGAGTGAAACTTGCACAAGTGCCAAAGACAAGACAAGCTCAGTTAAAACAGGCCTAGTGCGGCCGCACACCACTTTGTGCGGTCCGCACTAGGAGATTCAGAGAGGTGGATTTTCAGGTCAAGAGGCAGTGTGGCCGCTCTACCATTTTATGCGGTCCGCACTAAGACCAACGCGGCCGCAGTTCATTCTCTGCGGTCTGCAGTGAGGAGAATTAGAGAGTTGAAATTTCTCAGTGTCAAGCCAATGCGGTACGCGGTCCATTTTATGCGGACCACACTAGAAGCCTCCGCGGCCGCAGTCCATTCTCTGCGGTCCATGTTGCCAAGGTTCAGAGAGCTATTTTCCAAGCCTAAAGCCTTAGTGCGGACGCCCCAATTCATTGTTGGACCAATTTCGGAGACTTAGGCTCTCTTTCTCAAGAAGAGCTCAAGTCAACTCAACACAAACTAGTGTTTGCAACAACTAATTCAGAAATTAACCATGAAATTGGCCCAAATAACAAACACCCATAGTCAATTTAGCCCTAAATTACAAGACCCATCAATTACCCATACTAGGGTTGAGCCACAACCCTAGCTTATGGGTCTAGCTACTCATATTTAGAGAAGAAAAGCAAGAAATAGATGAAGAAAAACTCATATCAATTAATCACTAAGTTAAACACAAAGATTCAATGATTAAACGTAGCTAAAATTTCCCAAAATGGCTTAGAAAGTCGAACCCACGAGTGCAGCTGCTTAATTACAATATCTGATACCCTAAAAATGGAAAAAGAAGATATTTATACTAGGCTAAAAAATCTGGACAAAAATGCCCCTGCGGGGTTAGTGCGGACCGCACAAAATGGACCGGGTTTCGCACTAGGGCTTTGGGCTTGGAAAACAGCTCTCTGAACCTTGGCAATGCGGACCACAGATAATGGACTGCGGCCGCGGAGGCTTCTAGTGCGGTCTGCATAAATGGACCGCGGACCGCATTGGCTTGATACTGAGAAATTTCAACTCTCAGATTCTCCTCACTGCGGACCGCAGAGAATGAACTACGGCCGCGTTGGTCTTAGTGTGGACCGCACAAAATGGTAGTGCGGTCGCACTGGCTCTTGGCCTGAAAATCCACCTCTCTGAATCTCCTAGTGCGGACCGCACAAAGTGGTGTGCGGCCGCACTAGGCCTGTTTTGCCTGAGCTTGTCTTGTCTTTGGCACTTGTGCAAGTTTCACTCCTTTTGAGTTGATCTTTGACATCTTGTCCTTTTGTTGATCAAACCTGCAATCAACTACAACTTGTGAGCCTTTTTGGGACTATTTTGTATGAATTTCTAATCAAAGCATAAGCAAGAAGGAGTATAAAATGCATCAAAATCCCTAGTTATCACTCTCTTCTTTCTGTGGTTATCAATATATGTATCCCTCTATTGTGTTCAAGTGTTGATTAATGTGGCATTAGGTTAGACTTAGTTTAATTTAGACCCTTATATGTCCACTAGTGCAACCTATGTATGCTTTCAAACCTGTCTCTTCTCCTAGTTCCCGTGATGTTTGTTTGTGTGATACTTTGCTTTGTGCACCTTGCTGAACCTACTGGCTTGCTTGACCATATGTGATGTATGCTCAGTTCAGTGATCTCCGAATACCTCCTTACTTGTTACTTTGACATTCTAAATTCCTATTCTTAGCCAGCTAAAAGCAAGGCTATCTAGGTTCTCTTGTTGGCCTCTCTAGTATGAGCACTGCTCGGGGTCCAATTGAGGCCCTTGTGAACTCTGAAACACTAGGGATAGGCCCTAGTCATTCCTTAACTTCTAAAATTGTTCCTAATACCCTACCTCCCTATCATGTATTATGTTGATTCCAAGTGATGCAATACTTGGTGTTGTGGCTCACCAAAAGGGGTCTGAACTCCCTTATGGACCTGTGATCGTGTGGTATGCTAGGCCGGAAATATTGAAGGCCCAGCAAGGCTGGGTATTTAGTTGTTTATTTGGCCCTGCTATAGGCTTGTCTATTGCCATATAATATTACCATTTTACTTGTTAATTTGGGCCTATAATAATATTTCTGTATGAAGGATTGGGGTGTTTGTGAAATTGGGTATAGGTTTATTCTAATGTTTGCATGAAACGGGTAGAAATCATGCCTATAAGTATTTAATTCATTCAACATGTTCTGCTCCTATGTGTTTGTTAGATAACCTGCCTATAGGACCTAGGTATTTAATTCGTTCAACATATTCTGCTTTTATATGTTTGTTAGATATCATGCCTATAGGAAATAAAATGTTAATGACCATTCTTTCAATATGCATAATTGCAGCATATTCATCAGATTCTATGACTATAGGATTATGTTCTACTGATCTTCATCTAGAAATCATGCCTATAGATCTTTAAATTGATCAATTCGATGTTGTTATTATAATTGCTCACTTTAGAGGCATGCCTATAGGAGCTAAGTATAAAAAGGGGCAGTTTCAATTACTAATCGTTAGAAATCCTCCCTATAGGATATTATCATTCGCTCTAAAGTGTTAATATTAAGCTTTCAAACACCGTTTCATTGCTTAGCTCTATTACTATTAAAAAGCATGCCTATATGATCAAATTGAGTAATTTTGAGTATTTCCAACGGTCGTCACTGCCAACTGCTGTGTAAATCATCTAGAAATCATGTCTATAGGCTGAATCACTTATAATCTGTAATCAGCATGCAATATCAGATTCCATAAACTGTGCAGTTGTTTAGAAATCACGTCTATAAGATTGCACCTTGCATCTGAAACTGCCTGCACGAGGTCACATAGAAACCATGTCTATAGGACTTAATGGCTTTATTTTGACTCAATTCTGAAACTGTCTAACACTTAATGTGAGAATTTGTTCGCGTGCATTTGTTGTCTAAGTGTGGAGGCTAACTTGAGCCCTTAATTGCTTTTACATGAAGTCCAACTTGTTTTGTATGTCGCCTAGTTTTATCATTTTATGCAGCCTAAGTTAAGTCTAGAACTATCCAAAATAGAGGTCCAAACGCCTCCTGGGCCATAGGCATGGGACGAGTAGTGCATGCATAAGGCACGATTTAGAATCAACTAGTACGCTTTAGGTAACAACTTAAAGATAGTAATCGGGTAGCAGGAGATGATAGTCTGTGCCCGCTGAATAATACGAGTAACACCCCATCTTGAGAGAGTTACGAAGTATTATTGATGTTGCAAAGGGTGATCCTTTAGGCTACCCCCCACCCCCCCCCCCCCACCCCCATCTTGTCTTTAAATTAATTATTTGTGTTTAATAAAACTTCCCAAACTTCTGGTTTCTCTCTGTCTTCGTTTATCTGACTAATTCATATAAAATTCGAGTTCGGCCGAGACCCACAGTTGTGGACCTCGAAGAGTGCCTAACACCTTCTTTTCGAGGTAATTTGTGCCCTTACCCGATCTTTGGTGATACAAACTGGTTAAACCAGAGTTATCTGCCAACTAGGT